>NW_016805421.1:91646-94313 GCF_001698545.2 Rhinopithecus bieti
CGACAGAGCGAGACTCCGCCTCAAAAAAAAAAAAAGAAAGAAAGAAAAAAAAAAAAAAGGAGGCCGAGACGGGCGGATCACGAGGTCAGGAGATCGAGACCATCCTGGCGAACAGGGTGAAACCCCGTCTCTACTAAAAATACAAAACTAGCCAGGCGAGGTGGCGGGCGCCTGTAGTCCCAGCTACTCGGGAGGCTGAGGCAGGAGAATGGCGTGAACCCGGGAGGCGGAGCTTGCAGTGAGCTGAGATCCGGCCACTGCACTCCAGCCTGGGCCACAGAGCGAGGCTCCATCTCAAAAATAAAATTTAAAAAAAAAGGCTCAGGCTGGCCAGTGACGCTTGTGACCCAGACAGTTTGCCCAGCACATACCTCCTCCCTTCTCAGCGGTTTCCTGGGACTCTTCATTTTCCAAATGTTTCCTCTTTTGTCGTCGTTTCATGGTATCCGCTAGAAGAGTTTCTCGAAGATGCTTAATGTCCACCTCCCCCTTTTTCCTGTAGATTGGCGCTTCTTGGCTCTCAGGAAATTCATTAAAAAGATTCAGTATGAATAAACGTAGTCGAATCTCCTAAACAGCTGAAGAACTCAAGATCGCTTAGTGAACGAGCAGCACTGCCCAGTGTGCTCACTACATTGCAGGGCTGTTAAGGTTCAAAGGTCACCAGGCCCACAGCAGATTCTCTGACCTCAGTGATGACATCACAGCGTTCTGCGGACCTAGGTCCAACACAGTCTGTGCAACTGCGAGACCTCCTTTTCAAGAACAATTCCTTTTTTCCAGTAGAAGTCCTCTAATGAATTCAACTCTCCCGTATTTCAAATGTGGCAGAATATTTTGAGATGTTAACATGTTTCTGTTTAATTTTTTTCTTTTCTCCTTTTTTTTCACCCTTTCCCTTCTGGACTCAAGCAGGTAGCAGGCTTTGTGTTCATTGCTCAGAGGAAGGGTATGGCAGGGCTGAAAGCAGCAGTAGCATGTTAATCATCTTGACTTTTCTATCTTTGTTTTTTATTTGTTGCTGTGGTTGTTGTTTATTTTGTTTTGTTTTTTGAGAGACAGGGTCTCCCTCTGTCACCCAGGCTGGAGTGCAGTGGTGTGATCATAGGTCACTTCAGCCCCTGGGCTTAGGTGATCCTCACACTTCAGCCTCCCGAGTAGCTGGAACAACTGGCACCAGGCATGAACCACCACAGCTCACTAATTTTTTTTTTTTAAACAGGGTCTCAGTATGTTGCCCAGGTTGGTCTTGAACTCCTAGCCTCAAGATATCCTCCTGCCTCAGGCTCCCAAAGTGCTAGGATTACAGCCATGAGCCACCATACCCTACCTGACTTTTATTTCTAAAATCTCAAACTCCATAGGAAAGAGGAAAGTTAGCAGAAACATAATGGAAGCAGGATTTTTCTAATTAGGCATGCCCCCTTCTTACTCTATTACAGTGTTGAGAGGTACTGATTAGGTCAGGGAGAGAGAGAGATCTTCAAACTATGGAGGAGAGGAGCCCTCTGAAATGTGGCTGAAGAGGTACATGTGGCAAAAACTTCAAGAAGGGCTGGCTGTATTATGGATACAAGCAGAATCATGGCAACCTATCTCACACATGGCATAGGAGCCACACCGCCTAAAGATGCCCTGGCAACTGAGCTGATGGGCATCTAAACTTCAGCTGTATGCTCCAATAACCAGAGACTATGCTCTCACCCCACCCTCAAAACCTCAGCCCTGTATGATTTCCAAATAGGGAGAGGTGGAAATCCAAACAGGACATCAACAGAACCAGGTTTAAATGACAAATTAAATGGAGTTATATAAGAAAATTGCATACTATCTCCTGCACATCTCTGCTCATAGGCTGAAATGTATACCAGTTGTAAGTGGCAACTTATAAAACCCATCTGGATTTTCCTGATTCCAATCTAAAATTAGAGACACCTCATTTGGGGCAGTGACCCCAATCCAGTGGGACTATTAGTTGACAAGTATGAGGGGGACTCCCTGAAGTCCCTGCATTAAAAAAGCAGTAGAAATACCCAGAGGACCAAGGTAGGACCAGATTTGAAGGGCACTGCAGACTGTCCCCAGGCAGAGGGAGAATGAAGATAGGGCAAACGTAGCCTTGTAAAAAATTGCTGACGAGATTAAATCTCCAGTTTCTTAAAGAATCCCTAAAAAAGAGGGGCCAAGGAGCATTTTTTTGTGTGGTAAAAATTTTCAGACTAAATTAGAGAGAATTGTGTAATAGGAATGCAGCTTTATGTACACATAATCCAGTTTCAACAGTTATCAGTATTCTGCCATTCTTGTTCCATCCACTGCATACACACACTTTTAATCTTTTGTTCATTTCTTTTTATTTAGGTGTTTGAGATAGAGGAGTGGGGGATTTGCTGTATTTTAAAGCGAATTCCAGACATTATGTCATTTCTCCTTGAAGGCAGCAGTATGTACCTCCAAAGATATGAACTTTTAAAAAGGATAACAGAAATATCATTATCTCACCAAATAAATTTAACCATAATTATTTTATATAATTTAATAACCAAGCCATACTCAATTTCCTCCAAATATGCTAAAATCTTTGTATAACTGTATTGTTGAGATCAAGATCCAAACAAAGTCCACACATTGCGACTGGTCAACATCACATTTTTTTTTTTTTTTTTT
>NW_016805421.1:98005-107523 GCF_001698545.2 Rhinopithecus bieti
CCAGACTGCTGTGTTAGCAGTGGGGAGGCTCCGTGGGCGTGGGACCCTCCCGGCCAGGTGTGGGATATATTCTCCTGGTGTGCCTGTCTGCTTAAAGCGCAGTATTGGGGTGGGAGTTACCCGATTTTCCAGGTGTTGTGTGTCTCAGTTCCCCTGGCTAGGAAAACGGATTCCCTTCCCCTTGGCTTCCAGGTGAGGCGATGCCTCGCCCTGCTTCAGCTCTCGCTGGTCAGGCTGCAGCAGCTGACCAGCACCGATTGTCCGGCACTCCCTAGTGAGATGACCCCAGTACCTCAGTTGAAAATGCAGAAATCACCGGTCTTCTGTGTCGCTCACGCTGGGAGTTGGAGACTGGAGCTGTTCCTATTCGGCCATCTTGCTCCGCCCTCAACATCACATCTTTTAATCTACAACAGTTCTCCCTCCTTTTTTAAGGCATTTACCTGATGGAAAAAACTAATTTATCTTCCAGAATTTTCCACAGTTTGGAAATGGTTGATTGTGTCCTTGTGATGTTATCTAAGATGTTCCCCTATTAGCTGCATTGCCTTGTAAACAGGTAGTTAGGTCTAGCTAATTGATTAGTTTTAGATTCAGTGACATGCGAAGCTTGGAGAGTTTTGCATGAGAAATTACATTTGAAAATATCACTCTGGTAACTGTGTTGAGAATAGACTTTTAGAAGGCAAAGGCAGAATCAGAGAGAACAGTGGGCCTTTTGCAATAATCCAGGAGAGAGATGAGACTGGTTTGGATCACAATGTTAGTTGTGAAAATAATGGATAATGGTCATCTTCAGGATGTATTTTGAAGGAAGAGACAACAGAATTTGCTGAAGGATCAGATATTTTCCTTCATCTGTTACACCACCAAACAAGCCCATTCTACATCTGCCCCTGAAGTCATAGCCTTCATGTGGGGAACATGTGGGGACACTAGATCGAAGGAGCCTCCTCTTATAGCAGAGAAAGATGGCTGTTTGTTCCTCCCTCTGACATCCCCCTCTGGCTTTCCTCTTTTCCTCTTTGACTTTCCCCACCACCAGTTTCATCATCAAAGCTCCTTCTGATCCTTGAAGAGTCGGGGAAAAAATGTCCACCAGGTGACCAAATATTACTTAGGGGTAGGAGTCACAGTCCCAGAAGACACACCCCAAACTGTTCACTTTCCTTACCTCTGAGTCAAGAAGGAGGATGAGAGGAGCAGGTGCAGAAGATAATGGAAGAGAACTTTACTCCTTATATTTCATACTCTGGATGGTTAGAATTCTATAACAAAAATGTACCAACATGTAACTTGTGTAACTAAAAATATACACATATTAAGAACAAACCAGGGAGCCTGCCATTCCTAGAAAATTGAGAATATTAAGAATGAAGCAGGCTGGGCGCGGTGGCTCAAGCCTGTAATCCCAGCACTTTGGGAGGCCGAGACGGGCGGATCACGAGGTCAGGAGATCGAGACCATCCTGGCTAACACGGTGAAACCCCATCTCTACTAAAAATACAAAAAACTAGCCGGGCGAGGTGGCGGCGCCTGTAGTCCCAGCTACTCGGGAGGCTGAGGCAGGAGAATGGCGTGAACCCGGGAGGCGGAGCTTGCCGTGAGCTGAGATCTGGCCACTGCACTCCAGCCTGGGTGACAGAGTGAGACTCTGTCTCAAAAAAAAAAAAAAAAAAAAAAAAAAAAAAAAAAGAATGAAGCAGAAGATATAATTACAGACCCTGCAGACATCAAAAAAATAGCAAGGGAACCCCACAAACAATGCTATGGACATGAATTTGACAACTTAGATGAAATGGACAAATTCCTCAAAAAACACAAACTGCTACAACTCACCCAATATTAAATAAGTACACTGCATGCCCTATAACTATAAAGGAAATTGAATTTGTAATTGTTAAACTCCCAAAAAAGAAATCTCCATGACTACATAGTTTCACTGGGCAATTCTGTCAAATGTTTAAAGAAGAATTAACATCAATTCTACACAATCTCTTCCAGGAAAAGAAGAAGAGAGATGATTTCTCAATTCATTTTATGAAGTTAGTAATACCCTGATACCAAATCAGACAAAGATAGTACAAAAAAGAAAACTACATACCAATATTCCTAATAAATATAGATGCAAAAATTATTAACAAAATATTAGAAAACAGAATTCAGCAATATGTATAAAGAATTACACACCATGACCAAGCGGGGTCTATTCCAAGGATGCAAGACTGATTCAACGTTCAAAATTCAATCAGCATAATCTACTATATTTATAGGCTAAAAAAGAAAAATCACATAGGCTGAAGAAAAGAAAATCGACTGATGAGAAATTTTTAAAGCATTTTAAAATATTCATTCTAGCTGGGTTGGTGTGGTACTCCTATAGTCCCAGCTACTGGGGAGGCTGAGGTGAGGAGGTCACTTGAGCCCGGGAGTTTGAGGCCATCCTGACAGCATAGAAAGACTCCATATCTTTTTTTTAAAAAGTTGTTCTTATAAAAGTAGGAATAGAGAGGAGCTTTCACAACGCAGTAGAGAGAATCTACATAAAACCTACAGCTAACATTGATGGTAAAACTGAATGTTAGATCAGGAACATGGCAAAGCCATCTATTCTCAATGTTCTTAATAATAATGCTCTTATCATACAACTGGATGTTCAAGCCAATGCAAAGGGCACAAAAGGAAAACAAAAGTCACACAAGTGAGAACGAAAGAAATAAAACTTCCTATTTCCAGGTGACATGATTGTGTAGAAAAGCTCAGAAAATCTACAGAAAGAAGAGGAGGAGGAGGAAAAGCAGGAGGAGGAGGAGGAAGAGGAGGAACAAAGGTAAAGAAGGAAGGAAAAGGAAAAAAGAAAGAGAGAGAAAACTTCTATAAATGAATTCAGCAAAGTTACAGGGCAGAAGATAAAATTACATCAATTGTATTTCTATATATTAGCAACAGACACAAGAACACCAAAATTAAAACAATATCACTGGCCAAGCACAGTGACTCATGCCTGTAATTCCAGAACTTTGAGAGGTGGAGGTGAGAGAATCCCTTGAGCCCAGGAGTTCCAGACCAACCTGCTCAACATAGCAAGAACTCATCTCTACAAAAAGAAATTTTTAAAAATTAGCTGGGGTTGGTAGCACATGGCTCTGATCCTAGCTACTCGGGAGGCTAAGCACATGAAATGATATTCAATATCATTAGCCATTAGGAAAATGCAAAGTAAAACCACAGTGTATCACTACACACCTATCAGAATGATTACAATAAAAAATAGTGACAACATCAAATATTGATGAGGATGTTGAATCATTCATACATTGCTGCTAGAAATGTAAAATGTTATAGCCAAAAGTATGGCAGCTGAAACATATAACTACCTTATTACCCCGCAATTACATTATTGGGCATTTATCCCAAAGAAATGAAAAACCTACATACAAAAACCCACATAACAGCTAGTTCATAATAGCCCAAAACAAGAAACAACTCAGATGTCCTTCAGTGGGTGAGTTATTAAACAAACTGTGGTACTTTCTTACTTTGAATACTACTTAGCAATAAAATGGATCAAACTTGGATGAATCTTCAGAGAATTACGCAGAGAGGGGAAAAAAAAAGTCAATGCCAAAATGTTATATACTGTGTAATTCCGCTTATAAAACATTCCTGGAATAAGGAAAGTATAAAAATGAAAAATCAATTAATGGTTGCCAGTGGTGAAGGAGGGGGTGAGAGTGAGAGAAAAGAGAGTGTGGCTATAAAAGAGCATCCCACTGCCACTCACACCATGGGGTGTGGCTCCTCTTCCTTTGGAAAGGGGAGGGAAGAGTGGGAAAGACTGCATCTTCTGGTTTGAGTGCCAGCTCAGCTGCAGTACAATAGGACACCAGGTAAACTTCTAAGGTTTTTGACTCTAGTCCCTGACTTCTGGACGGCACCTCTGAAAATGCCTAGGGCCTCAGGGAACTCACCACCCTGAAGGGAAGGACACAAGCCTCTCTGGCTTTACCACCTGCTGACAGTAGAGTCCCAGGGCCTGAAGTGAACATAAGTGGTAGCCAGGGAATGGTTATAGTAGACCTTCAGTGAGACCTGGTGCTGTGCTGCCTTCAGGTCTGACCCGGTACAATCATAGTGGTGGTGGCCTCATGGGAGTTTGCGTCACTTCATCCCCAGCTCCGGGTGGCTCAGAACAGAGAGACTGTGTTTGTTTGGGAGAAAGTAAGGGAAGAGAACAAAAGTCTCTGCCTGGTAATACAGAGAATTTTTCCAGATCTTATCCAAGACCATCAAGGTGGTACCTCTAGGAGTCTGCAAGGGCCACAGCGTTATTGGGCATGGGGTGCACCCTGAAGCAGATACAGCTTAGATCACAATACCCAAGTCCTTTCAAAAAAAGTATCCTCAAGAAGGACAAGTGCCAAGTCCCGACTGAGAAGAGAACAGTAAATACCTACCTCTTCAATGCCCACACAGACAAACATCCACCAGTATCAAGACCATCCAAGAAAACACAAGCTCATCAAATGAACGAAATAAGGCACCAGGAGTCAATCCTGGAGAAATAGACATATGAAATCTTTCAGAAAAAGAATTCAAAGTAGCTGTTTTGAGGAAATTCAAATAAATTCAAGATAACGCACAGAAGGAACTCAGAATTCTATATGTCAAATTTAACACAGAGATTGAAATAATTAAAAATAATTAAGCAGAAATTGAGGACCAGAAAAACACAACTGACATATTGAAGAATACACCAGAGTCTTTTAATAGAAGAACTGATCAAGAAGAAGAAAGAATTCATTGAGCTTAATGACAGGCTGTTTGAAAATATACAGTCAGAGGAGACAAAAGAAAAAACGATTTAAAAAAAACAAGGAAGCACACCTGCAGGGTCTAGAAAATAGTCTCAAAAGGCAAAACTGAGAGCTGTTGGCTTGAAAGAGGAGGTAGAGAATGAGATGGGAGCAAAAAGTGTATTCAAATTAATAATAACAGAAAGCTTTCCAACCCTAGAGAAAGATATCAATATCCAAGTATAAGAATGTTACAGAACACCAAGCAGATTTAACCCAAAGAACACAACCTCAAGGCATTTTGTCGTCAAACTCCCAAAGGTCAAGAATTAAAAAAGGATCCTAAAAGCAGCAAGAGAAAAACAAAAACAAAAAACAAATAACATACAATGGAGCTCCAATACATCTGGCACCAGACTTTTCAGTGGAAACCTTACAAACCAGGAGAGAGTGGCATGACATATTTAAAGTGCTGAAGGAAAAAAGTTTACCCTAGAAGTAATATATCCATGAAAATATCCTTCAAACATGAAGGAAAAATAAAGACTTTTTCAGACAAACAAAAACTGAGGGATTTAATCAACACCACACCTGTCCTACAAGAAATGCTAAAGGGAGTGCTTCAGTCAGAAAGAAAGGATGCTAGTGAGCAATAAGAAATCATCTGAAGGTAAAAAACAACACAAAACAAAACAAAAAAACACCTCACTGGTAATAGTAAGTACACAGAATAATAAAAGCCTGTAGCTGCAGTGTATAAACTATCTTAAGTAGAAAGACTGAATGATGGACCAATCAAACATAATTACTACAACGAATTTTCAAGACATAGATAGTACAATAAGATACAAATAGAAATAACAAAAAGTTAAAAATCAGGAGACAAAATTAAGGCATAACATCTTTATTAGCTTTCCTTTGGCTTGCTTGTTTATGCAAACAGTTGTTATCAACTTAAAATAATGGGTTATAAGATACTATTTGCAAGCCACATGGTAACCTCAAACCAAAAAACATATAATGAATACAGAAAAAATGAAAAGCAAGAAACTAAATCATATCACCAAAGAAAAGTACCTTCACTAAAAGGAAAACAGAGAGAGAAGAAAGAAGGGAGAGAAGACCAGAAAACAAATAAGAAAATGGTAAGAGTAAGTCCTTACTTATCAATATTAACAACAAATATAAATGGACTAAATTATTCTATCAAAAGACATGAAATGGCTGCATGGATTTAAAAAAAAAACAGGACCTAGTGATCTGTTGCATACAGGAAATACAGTTCACCTATGAAGACACACATAGAAATAAAAGAAAGGGGAGAAAAAAGATAATCCATGCCAATAGAAACTGAAAAGGAGCAGGAGTACCTATACTTATATCAGACAAAATAGATTTTAAGACAAAAACTATACAAGGAGACAAAGAAGGCCACTATATGATAATAAAGGGGTCAATCCAACAAGAGGATATAACAATCTTAAATATATATGCACCCAACACTGGAGCACATATATAGATAAAGGAAATATTATTAGAGCTGAAGAGAGAGACAGACATTAATGTAATAATAGCTGACGACTTCGACACCCCACATTCAGCATTGGAAAGATCTTGCAGATGAATAAACAAAGAAACGTCACATTTAGTCTGCACTATAGACCAAATTGACCTAATAGATATTTACAGAACATTTCATCCAGTAGCTACAGAATACTAATTTTTTTCCTCAGAATATGGGTTATTCCCAAGGACAGATCATATGTTAAGTCACCAAGCATGTCTAAAAACATTCAAATAGATGAAATCATATCAAGCATCTTCTCTGATCACAATGAAATAAAACTAGAAATCAATAACAAGAGGAATTTTGGAAGCTATACAAATACATGGAAATTAAACATATGCTCCTGAATGACCAGTGGGTCAATGAAGAAATTAAGAAGGAAATTGAAAAAAATTTTGAAGCAAATGATAATGGAAACACAACATACCAAAACCTATGAGACACAGCAAAAGCAGCTCTGAGAGCAAGTGTTATACCTACAAGTACCTACAACATCCAAAAGGAAGAAAAACTTCAAACAAACTAACAATGCACCTTAAAGAACTAGAAAAGCAAGAGCATACCAAATGCAAAATTAATCAAATAAATAATAAAAATCAGAGCAGAAATAAGTGAAATTGAAAGAAGACAATACAAAATATCAACGAAACAAAAGTTGGATTTTGAAAAGTTAAACAAAATTGACAAACCTTTGGCTAGACTAAGAAAATAAGAGAAAAGATCCAAATAAATCAGAGATGAAAAAGGAGACATTACAACTTATACCGCAAAGTCAGATGATCATTAGTGGCTAGTATGAACAACTATATGCCAATAAATTGGAAAACCTAGAAGAAATAGACAAATCCCTAGATACATACAACCTATAAGATTGAACCATGAAGAAGTCCAAAGCCTGAACAGACCAATAACAAGAAACAAGATGAAACCATAATAAAATGTCTCCCAGTAAAGAAAAGGCCAGGACTCAGTGACTTCACTGCTGAATTCTACCAAACATTTAAAGAAAAACGAATACCAGTCCTACTCGAGCTATTCCAAAAAATAGAGAAGGAACTACTTCCAAACTCATTCTATGAGGCCAGTATTACCCCATTACCAAAACCGGACAAAGACACATTAAAAAAGAAAACTGCAGGCCAATATCTCTGATGAATATTGATGCAAAAATCCTCAACAAAATACTAGCAAACCAAATTCAATAATGTGTTAAAAAGATCATTCATCATGACCAAGTGGGATTTATCCCAGGGATGCAAGCATGGTTCAACATATGCAAATAAATCAATGCGATACATCATATCAACAGAATGAAGGACAAAAACCATACGATCATTTTAATTGATATTAGAAAAGCATTTGATAAAACTCAACATCCCTTCATGAAAAAAACCCTAGAAAAACTAGGTATAGAAGGAACATACCTCAACATAATAAAAGCCATATGCAACAGACCCACAGCTCATATCATACTGAAGGGGGAAAAACTGAAAGCCTTTCCTCTAAGATTTGGAATATAAGGATGCCCACTTTAAACACTGTGGTTCAACATAGTACAAGAAGTACTAGCTAGAGCAATGAGACAGGAGAAAAAATAATGGGCATCCAAATCAGAGAGGAAGAAGTCAAATTATCCTTATTTGCAGAGGATATGCTCTTATATTTGGAAGAAACCTAAAAACTCTACCAAAAAACTATTACAACTGATAAACAAATTCAGTAAAGTTGCAGGATACAAACTCAACATACAAAAATCAGCAGCATTTCTATATACCAATAGTGAACAATCTGAAAAAAAAATTAAGTAATCTCATTTACAACAACCACAAATAAAATTAAATACCTAAGAATTAACCAAAGAAGTGAAATATCTCTATAATGAAAACTATAAAACATTGATTAAAGAATTTGGAGAGTGTATCAGTTCCAAGATGGCCCAATAGGTACAGCTCCAGGCTACAGCTCCCAGAATGAGCAACACAGAAGATGGGTGATTTCTGCATTTCCAACTGAGGTACTGGGTTCATCTCACTGGGGCATGTCGGACAGTGGGTGCAGGACAGTGGCTGCAGCCCACTGAGTGAGAGCCAAAGCACGGTGAGGCATGGCCTCACCCAGGGGGCAAAAGGGGTAAGGGAATTCCCTTTCCTAGCCAAGGGAAACCGTGACACACAGCACCTGGAAAATCAGGTCACTCCCACCCTAATACTGCGCTTTTCCAAGGGTCTTAGCAAACAGCACACCAGGAGATTATATCCCGCACCTGGTTCAGAGGGTTCCATGCACACGGGGCCTCCCTCATTGCTAGCACAGCAGTCTGAGATCAAACTGCAAGGCAGCAGTGAGGCTGGGGGGAGCGGCACCCACCATTGCTGAGGCTTGAGTAGGTAAACAAAGTGGCTGGGAAGCTCGAACTGGGTGGACCCCCACCGCAGCTCAAGGAGGCCTGCCTGCCTCTGTAGACTCCACCTCTGGGGACAGGGCATAGCCAAACAAAAGGCAGCAGAAACTTCTGCAGATTTAAATGTCCCTGTCTGACAGCTTTGAAGAGAGTAGTGGTTCTCCCAGCACGGAGTTGGAGATCTGAGAATGGACAGACTGCCCACTCAAGTGGGTCCCTGACCCCTGAGTAGCCTAACTGGGAGGCACCCCCCAGTAGGGACAGACTGACACCTCACACAACCAGGTGCCCATCTGAGACAAAGCTTCCAGAGGAATGATCAGGCAGCAACATTTGCTGTTCAGCAATATTCACTCTTCTTTAGGCTCCGCTGCTGATACCCAGGCAAACAGGGTCTGGAGTGGACCTCTAGCAAACTCCAACAGACCTGCAGCTGAGGGTCCTGACTGTTAGAAGGAAAACTAACAAACAGAAAGGACATTAACACCAAAACCCCATCTGTATGCCACCATCATCAAAGACCAAAGGTAGATAAAAACCACAAAGATGGGGAAAAAACAGAGGAGAAAAGCTGAAAATTCTAAAAATCAGAGTGCCTCTCCCCCCTCCAAAGGAACACAGCTCCTCGCCAGCAATGGAACAAAGCTGTACGGAGAATGACTTTGATGAGTTGAGAGAAGAAGCCTTCAGATAATCAAACTTCTCCGAGCTAAACGAGGAAGTTCAAACCCATTGCAAAGAAGATAAAATCCTT
>NW_016805421.1:110387-133201 GCF_001698545.2 Rhinopithecus bieti
GATTGATTCCTCAAGGATCTAGAACTAGAAATACCATTTGACCCAGCCATCCCATTACTGGGTATATACCCAAAGGATTATAAATCATGCTGCTATAAAGACACATGCACACGTATGTTTATTGTGGCACTATTCACAATAGCAAAGACTTGGAACCAACCCAAATGTCCATCAATGACAGATTGGATTAAGAAAATGTGGCACATATACACCATGGAATACTATGCAGCCATAAAAAAGGATGAGTTCATGTCCTTTGTAGGGACATAGATGCAGCTGGAAACCATCATTCTCAGCAAACTATCACAAGAACAGAAAACCAAACACCACATGTTCTCACTCACAGGTGGGAATTGAACAATGAGATCACTTGGACACAGGAAGGGGAACATCACACACTGGAGCTTGTTGTGGGGTAGGGGGAGGGGGAAGGGATAGCATTAGGAGATATACCTAATGTAAATGATGAGTTAATGGGTGCAGCACACCAACATGGCACATGTATACATATGTAACAAACCTGCACGTTGTGCACATGTACCCTAGAACTTAAAGTATAATTTAAAAAATTAAAATTAAAAAAAAATTTTAAAAAAGAATTTGAAGAGGATACAAAAAAATGGAAAGGTATTCCATGTTAACGGATTGTAAAATCAGTATTATTAAAATGTCAATACTACCCAAAGCAGTCTATTGATTCAGTGCTCTTCCTATATAAATACTAATGACATTCTTCAAAGAAATAGAAAAAACAATCCTAAAATTTATATGGAACCACAAAAGACACAGAATAGCCAAAGCTTTCCTGAGCAAAAAGAACAAAACTAGAGGAATCACATTACCTGATTTCAAATTATACTGTGGAGATACAGTAACCAAAACAGCATGGTACTAGCATAAAAACAGACACATTGACTAATGAAACAGAATAAAGAACCCAGAAACAAATCCACACAACCACAGTGAACTCATTTTTGACAACAGTGCTAAGAGCTTACACTCGGGAAAAGACAATCCCTCAGTAAGTAGTGCTGGGGACACTGGATATCCAAATTCAGAAGAATGAAACTAGACTCCTGTCTCTCACCATATACAAAAACCAAATCAAAATTGATTTAAGACTTAAATTTAAGACCTCAAACTTAAAACTACTAGAAGAAAACATAGGGGAAACTCTTGAGGCCATTAGTCTGGACAAAAATTTCTTGAGGCAAGCACAGTCAATCAAAGCAAAAATGGACAAATGGGATTACATCAAGTTAAAAAGCTTCTGTACAGCAAAGGAGACAATCAACAAAGTAAAGAGACAACGCACAGAATGTGGGAAAATATTTGCAAACTACTGATCTGACAAGGGATTAATAACCAGAATATATAGGGAGCTCAAAAACTCTATGGGTAAAAAATCTAATAATCTGATTTTATAATGGGCCAAATATTTGAATAGACATTTATGAAAAGAAAACATACAAATGACGAACAGGCATAGGAAAAGGTGGTCAACATCACATTGTTGATCATCAGAGAAATACAAATCAAAACTATAATGAGATATTATCTCTCCCTAGTTATAATGGCTTAAATCTGAAAGATGGGCAATAAAAAATGCTAGTGAGGATGTAAAGCAAAGGGGACCTTTGTACACTGTTGGTAGGAAGGTAAATTAGTACAACCACTATGGAGAACAGTTTGGCTGTTCCTCAAAAAACTAAAAATAAAGCTACCACATGATCCAGCAATCCCACTACTGAGTATATACCCAAAAGAAAGGAAATCAGTATATTGAAGAGATATCTGCACTCCTATGTTTGTTGCAGCACTGCTCACAATAGCCATAATTTGGAGGCAACCTAAGTGTCCATCAGCAGATTAATAGATAAAGAAAATGTGGCACATATATGCAATGGAGTACTATTTGGCCATAAAAAAAGAATGATCCTGTTATTTGCAACAACATGATGGAACTAGAGGTAATTATGCTAATTGAAATAAGCCAGGCAGGGAAGGACATATATCACATATTCTCACTTATTTGGGGGATCTTAAAATCAAAACAATTGAACTCACAGAAATAGAGAGTAGGAGGATAATTACCAGAGGCTGGGAGGGGTTGTGGGGGGTTGAGGGGGAGGTGGAGATAGTTAATGTGTACAAAAAAAAAAATTGCTAGGAAGAATGAGTAAGACCTAGTACTTGATAGCACAACAGGTTGACTTAGTCAATAATAATTTATTTGCACATATTAAAATAACTAACAGAGTGTAATTGGATTGTTTGTAACACAGGGATAATGCTTGAGGGGATGGATATTTCATTTTCCGTGATGTGATTATTCCACATTGTATGCCTGTATCAAAACATCTCAGGTTTTAATATATAAAATATATTAAATATATACACCTATAGTGTATATATTTATATACTATATATAAATATATAGACCTATATACCCCATAAATATACACACCTACTATGTATCTACAAAAATTTTTAAAAAATTTTTAAAGATCGAGGTTGGTCGCTATGGGATTCAGGTAAGTAATTATCTTGCTTCTACAAAATACATTTTTCTTAACACCTGTGCAAGTCTCCATGGAAGGCACAGTAGATTAAATTTCTTGCTATTCACAGGACAGCAAATAAGTTAACACTGGAGAAAGCACTTTATAAACCATACCTGCTGCAAAAATGTAAGGTGCAAGAGTTACCCTCAGGAATTGCAAATCTGAATACCTTCAAACTAGAATGAACTTTGAAATTCTCTAACCACCTTTTATTCTTCAATTTCTATAGCAACCTCCATCAAGGGGTTGCCCAGTCCACATTTCACTATTGCCAGTGATAGGAAACTTGCTTCCCCTAAAAGCAGTTTAAACATCTATCTATAGAAAGCTCTGTAAAATTTTAATTTAAGAAAAAAGAAGACCTTTTGTAAGTATGAAACTTTCCCTTATTCATCACCATTACACTCTTTAGAGACTATGTCAATCAAGAATAAGCTTGCTTATTCTATTGTTAACAAATAACCCATAAAAATCTCAGTAGCTTAAAACAACCAAGGTTTCCTGATCCTAGTGCATACTCTCTGTGGGTCAGCTGGGAGTTTGCTCCTCATTGTCCTCACTCTTGCACCCAGGCTTACAAAACCACCACTTTCTGGAAAATTTTCAGGCATTACAGAAGGAAAGAGAATTCTGGGAAGTCTCACTTGGGTATTAAATGTTCTGACCTAGAAGTCACACAGATCACTTCCACTCAAAATCGTTGACCAGGAAATACAATCTTATCATGTGCCACCCCATATTCTAGAGTCCTGAGTCAAAAATACTTGTAAACAGGCACAGAAGCTCATGCCTAGAATCCCAGCACTTTGGAGGCAGAGGTGGGAAAGTCACTTGAAACCAGGAGTTCAAGATCAGCCTGGGCAACATAGCAAGACCCTGTCTCTACAAAAAATAAAATAAAAAATTAGCCAGAGGTGGTGGTGCACACCTGTTGAACCCATTAGTTGAAAGGCAGCAGGAGGATCACTTGAGCCCCGGAGTTCAAGGCTGCAGTGAGCTAAGCTATGATCGCACCACTGCGCAGAAGCCTGGGCAACAGAGCAAGACCCTGTCTCTATTTTTTTTTTAATGCTTGTGGACAGTACTACTGAATAGCACAGAGACTGTATAAAAAATCCTGATTCCTTATCATTAAATACAAAACTTGACAAACCCATCAAGCTATATTTTCACAAAACTACGGCTGGAACTCAGATCTCAGACGTCACAATTTGGAACTGTTTCCATCATGCTGCGTTAGGATGTTTACATGAGGACAATGTAGCTGGGATTATATGGCATTTACTTAGTTTTTTGTTTTGTTTTTCTTATTCATAAATAGCTTCAGGAGGAAGGTTTGGAAGTTCCTAAAGCACATGCCTTAAACTGAAAAGCAACTGCAAAACAATTTTACTCCCTTTTGAAATGTTTGACCGAGTAAAGATTGGATTTCTGAGAGTCTTTTATATTCTGAATATAGGGAATACAAAGGAAACAATCTTTCTAAGACTTCAAGAAACAACAGCAAAACTCTTGATTCTGACTTTGCTATTTCAATTATTATTATTATTATTATTATTTTGACACTTCAGGTCTTTGAGTCATTGTGGCAGCAGCAGCCACAGAGTTTTACTCGAGATAAAAGTATATATAATAGCATGGCAGCCTCTGCAGAACCACACAATATAGTAAATGCCTTGGCTCGATCCTATTTGCTCACAGGTCTGTGTAAAATAACAAATGGTTCTGAAAGAATCATTCCAAATATCTTTTGCTCTTATTACTTTGAAGACTTGGCTGCCAAATATTTGCTCCAAGATGAGAAAAGAGCACATATATGGGATGAAGATTATGCATTAAGATATGCTGCTTATTTTGCTTCTGTAGATACATGCACATCTTATGGATTAGAGGCGGTCTTTCACCCTTCCCCAGATGGTGGACAAATGAGTATATCATTCCATCCCTTTAATCCACCCTGGCTGGAGACACTTTTTTTAAAGAATATTACTCTCCTGCTCAAATCTTAAATGCCTTCCTAATATGAGGAGAATTAAGTCTAAAATATTCATCCAAACATTCAAAGCCCTGCAGGGGTGGAATCCTCATGGAATTTTCTAGCCTACAGCACAACACTCCCCTTTAGCTTCTATTCAAGTAAGCCAAGTTTCCCTCTTGAAATAGAGTGCAGGTCCTTGCTCAAGTTATTTCTTTCAATAGCGCAAATGTTCAAAGTACAATTTGTTTTAAAGTTCCACTTTCTATAAGAAGCCTTTTCAGATATCCCATTGGGAATGGACTACACATTTCTGGGTTTTTTGTTTGTTTTGGTTTTGTTTTGGTTTGTTTCGAGACGGAGTCTCGCTCTGTCACCCAGACTAGAGTACAGTGGCACAATCTCAGCTCACTGCAACTCCCACCTCCCAGGTTCAAGCAATTCTCCTGCCTCAGCCTCCCGAGTAGCCGGGATTACAGGCACCAGCCACCACACCCAGCTAATTTTTGTATTTTTAGTAGAGACAAGGTTTCACCACGTTGGCCAGGTTGGTCCTGAACTCCGGACCTCAGGCCCACCTTAGCCTCCCAAAGTTCTGTGATTACAGGTGTGAGCCACCGCGCCCAGCCTGGACTACACATTTCTATAGCATGTTAGTTGTTCTTCTATGATAGCCCTTTTCATATCCTGCCTTCAGGTCAGTCTATTAATGGACATACCTGATTTCCTCACGACACAGGATACAAATCCTTGGAAAGTAGAGGCTATAATTTCTCACCTCTGGATTCTCCACAGCTCCTTGAACTTGGTTTAAGCTCCCCTACCCCGCTACCTGCCCCTCAAAATAAAAGCAAAAGCCTAAAAAATTGCCAGAGTACTGGATCCTGTTTCTCCCTGGCCCAAACAATGTCCCAACCAGTTTCTCTCTTACTTTTCTTCACACAAGCCCAGAAGTGCAATCTCTGCATTTATCTGTAAAAGGAGGGATTTGTCAGGCCTGTCACCATACCCACATATCTGAAGCAAAGTGAGAATGCTGCTTGTCTTGCGTAATAAACCCAACTCCCTTTATCTTTACCGAAAACTATTTTTTCCACTGCCCAAAATTTAACCATGGAGAGTCAGCACTTTGAATATTTAACTTTCAAAGTTTCTTATTAAAATATAAGTACTTTTGTGAGAAGTGATACCTTAACTCAAAGCATTATCAACCAATGTTTTAGCAATGATTAGAGGAAAACAAGTCAGGAATTAAGTCATCTCTTAAAGGAATAAAAGATATGGAAACAGGGAAGAGAAGGAATAGTATCTGGTTAGCAGGTAGATGAGGGTGGTGGTGAGAAAACAACAAAAATATTCAACTTCTGCATAAATTTGCAACAGACTAGATCTTCCTGAGATGGTATGCCTGTATGAAACAATGTATTAAGAACATAAAAAACACCATATATATATACACACACACACACACACACACACACACACAGCCAAATTAATAATGTTAACAGACATTATTACTGTTGGGTAGAACAGAGATTCACGGAAGTTCAAATAAGTACACAGCAATCAAAATTTAATTATAGAAGAGCCCAGAGATTTAGATAAAACCCACAATTGTAAAAGAAACCTTACCATCAGACACTTTGTTGCTGTGTATGAATGAGAAGCAAGAGAAGCAGTCCTTACAAAGTGGGCTCAGGTGATTGCTGGTGCCTAGGAAAACTCCTGGTCCAAAAGGATTACTCTGAACTGAGCAACATCTTCCACTGAACTTGTTGTGTAGAGTTTTGAAAATCTCTGTGGACCTGATACCCTTGACATCAATCCATGAAAGTAAGTGGGATTAACAGGCTCTGGCCAAGGTTTCAGTGTCCCTTCCAAGAGATGGGCAGCGTATCCACAATGAGAGGGGGAATACGAATTGCTGGCAGCTCCCATGCTTACAATGCCTCTTGGTCTATAAATCATGCCTTCCTGCTATAAAGGGTTAGACAGAAACTTGTTCCTAGATGTAACAACTGAGGTCACTGAAGATTACATGCTGCATGAGCTCACAATATCTGCCCCGAGAAAAACAATAAAGTGGTCAACCTCCTACTCCTTTTGCTGGAATACTTGGTGTTTGTCACTAAAGGAGTTTAGCTGTAACCTATGAGCAAAAACCTTCTGTCATTCACATTCAGTTCTTGAGTGGGTAGAAAGGGGTCAGAGAAGCTTAAGAGTATCTGAACGGCTGAAGATTCCAACCTGACACAGAGCTGGGAGCCGTGCATCTACCATGTGGGTAATTTTTAAGACTACTTGGATGTGTGGCATCTTTTTATTGGTTCTCTGTCTTTCAGGTGTCCCAAAATTTCTATCTCATTGCAATTTTGGAAACAACTCAAGTTCTGTCTTCCTCCAGAGAAAGGAAGCAGCCACAAGTTTTATAAACCTAAAATTAAGAGTAGTCAAGTTAGACTGTCATACCGTTGGAGCCTGACAATATTTAATACCTGATAACATGATTGTCAAATAACATTTCTAAGAACCCAATGCATGAGATATTGAAGTTCTAACTTGAAGATCACAAATTACATTGTTGTGGTCTCTGGGCCTCCTAGTTCCCACAGTCTAAAGCAGGTGTGTGCAGTGTATAGAAAAGTCAAAATAAAAAAATGGCAGACCAGAATTAGAATGGACGAAGCAACTGCTCTACCACTGTGGATTCTTTCCATCTCCTGCCATCCATCATTCCACCCCCAAAAGTATATCCCAACCCTGGTGACCAGTCCCACCTCCTTGAGGTGGAGGCAAAGCCTGGAAAGATAATCCAGCAGTTGCTGAGATGCTCAGGACTGGGAAGGACTCTGATGTTTGTGAAATCCATTCCCCATGCTACCCTTGAATTTCCTCTACAATGGCTCCACCAAGTAGTTACCTGGAAAATATTCACACACTTTCAGGGGCAGTAATTCTCCACTTTCTAAAGAAAATTATATCTCTGGGCAAGTATAATAGAAAACTCTTCCTTGTAAGGCCAAATCTACTTCCCAGAGTCTGTTGTTTCTAGTTGCTTCCTTTGGGGCCACAGAGAACAAGTCTACATTCCTCTTCCATAAGACAGCCCTCCTAATATCTCAAGACTATTATCTCAGCCCTTTAAGTCTTTTTATAAGCTACACAGTCCTAGCCTCCAAACATTCAGAGTTTATTTCCCTGTTGCCATCCAAGTTTCCCCTAAATGCGCGCTAGTTGCTTTATATTTGTCTTAATGCACATTTCCCACAACTGTATACAATATTCCAACTAAGCCCTGACCAAAACAAAATAGAGTTGTGTTCTTACTTTCTCCATCATAAATACTTCATCTAACACTAGTTCTTTGGTATCCACATCACAATATTAACTCTTGCTGACCTGATCCAGGTATTTTGAAGTAGCCAAGTCAAAATTCAAAACCATTATTTATTCCCAAGTAATCTAGCCAAATGATAACTAGGCCTCTTCTATCCCCCACCTGAAGACCATCCATAAGTCTTACCCCAGAAACATAAAAGCACAAGAGATGAGTGAAAGGTTTTGTTGTGTACTTTCCTTTTATTTTCATAAGTAGAAAAATCTTTTAAAAATCAGCAAAATAAAACATTCATTTATTCAACATGTATTGAGGACCCACTATGTATAGGTCTCAAAATTACTGGGGCCACAGAGATAAATATTTGCAATCAGTGCTGTAGAAACTCTTATCACCTGGTTTCATGGTTATTTCTTTACCCTCCTGTTGGGTAGGTGATAGAGTATACCCTGTGTTTAATGTAATTGCTCCATGCACTGAACAGATTCTAATGTTTTATGCCAGCTTAATCTTAATGCAACATTGACAACAATAATAATACCTAATATTTGTTAAATATTTATTACATATTTGCTTTGATTTCTATATGATTTGATTCGCTCAAGATTCTTCCAGATCTCCTCAGGTCAAAAATAATTGTCTCAAAATGTCATGCAACTTGGTGAGCTACCTACATAAACCTTTAACTCCCGTGAAGGCATGCCTAATAAGTTAAACCATTAATTGCCAAATGATATTCTGTTTGGTTAATAGTAAAATGTAGGAGAAAGAGCACAAGTCTGGCATTAGAACCACCTGGGTTTGAATTTCAGCTGCACTAATAAACAAGCCATCAGCCCAGGACAACGCATTCTGAGCCTCAATTTCCCTCCTCCCTGGAAATGGGGATAATACCCTTTACCTTGCCATGTTCCTGTATAAAGTGCTTGACATAATACTTGTAAATAGGCAGTAAATGGCATGCTTCCCTCACAGCACAGATTATTACAGCTTATATCTCATGTCCCTTAAATAGATTACTCTCTCATAGAGAAGGGACTGAGATTTGCTTTTCTTCATATCCCTCATATTCCCGACACCTAGCATAAGTAGACACCCACATTCTTCTTGAATATAAATGTGAGCATCTGGCTTCAAGTTCAGTTGTATATCATCTAGAAATAATCACATTTCTGTTCTGGTCTCTCATTTTCACAGGGGATGTTTGAAGATTTTCAGGGATTATCTAAGATCAACTTTATAAAAGAAAAAGAAAAGTTGCCCTCCTCAAGTCCCAGGCAGTCGTGTTGAAGTGATGCTGTAGGTTCAATCTATTTGACAAACAGGTTGGCATTGACATTTATTATATTTTTAATGTTGAGCCAATTTTAAGCTCAACTTCTCTCCTAAATTAATGGTATTCCAAGACATGGCTAAAGCAGGAGGAACAAGAAGTGGTTGATGGGGAAAGCCAACATTTGATATATCCCATTTCTGACCTGTGCCTCAGCAAGCTAAAGGAAAAAGCTGTTGGTCTCCAGTGTCTACCCTGAGCAATAAAATTAAGAGGTTCACTCCCACACTGTCTTAACTAGGCTGAGGTAATTGTTATTGTTATGACTTTAGCAGTTTGAGTGGGAGAAGATGAGAATTCTGAAAGAGATTTATTTACTGCAGAACATCCCAAATATCTCATTAATCTGCTTTTCATTTGGCAAACTTTTATTTCATTAAAAGTGCCATGCTGTGTGGTTTAAAACAAAGCAAAAATGCCTCTGGGAAGACAAAGCAGCGAAGTGGAAAGAGCTTGGGATCTGAAATGATTTTGATGTGAGTTTGATTTCCAGGTGTGCTACTTACTTGCTCTGTGACCACAGGCAGTTAGTTAGAACCCCAACTTCCTCATCTATAGACACAGGACAACTGTTCTGTTGTTTGTGAATACTGAGGACAGTTCTAGGACTTTGGGCTCTCTTTTTGTTTATCTGTTTATTTCTTCATTTGCAAAATGAAGATCATAATAGTGCCAACTCCATAGAGTTTGTGATGAGGATTTAGACAAGTGAATATATGTAAACTGATTAGAACAGTGTCTAGCACAGAATATGGGCAATGTTTTTGTCATCATCATCATCATTGCCCTCACTACTAAGTGACACATGTAAAGTGTGCCTTGCACAATACCTGATACCTAGGAGATGCTCTATAAGTGTAAGAGAAAACATCTCCCCTCACAACTAGAAACTTCCCACTGGGATCTGAAGAAACTCACTGGGTAGGAAGGCCTATTCCACAATTGTAGACTGTGCGTTTTAGAGAAGGAGGGATCATGTAGATGAAGCCTGTTTACAAAAGAAAAGACCAAAGGAGGTAGAGAAGGGAGTTAACGCTGCATAGTTAATAAAAAAGAGAAATTCCAGGTCTCCTGCACCCAGATTACTGCATTATTCTGCCTTCTAAAAGTGTTACTTGGTTGAGTGATCCTTTTGTAGCTCATGAGCATGATGACTGGGTGCTCAAGCATGTGTGGGAGATGTGCCACCCTTGAACCTTGTTACGACATTGGCACATTACCTGTCTCACCTGAAAACAAAACAAAAATAAAAATAAAAGTATTGTTTGGTTGAGAAACACCTTCCAACAAATAATTTGCAAACTGTCAGATGGCATCTGATCCTCTGCAATTTTCGTGAGCTTGAGGTAGTTTGAAGAGATGCTCAGAATATAAAGGGAGAGGGTGGCTCCTCAGCAATTTTCTTAGGAGTTCCAATTCAGAAAGGGGACATTCACCTCTCTCCAGACAGTAAAACAAGAACAGGGCTTCTAGATACTTGCCACCCACAAATGCAAATTCAGCAAGCTCTGCCTCCCTGGGTTAATTTTAAACACTGCTTTTTAATCCAAGTTTAGATTTGTTTTGTTGTATATGTACAACATCATTGAGTTTCAGAGTTCTTATTTCTTATCCCTAGGTAATGAGATCCTTTTTTAGCTGATTTGATGTCACTCACCACTAGAAGGAAGTAGAATGTCCCTCTTCTAATTGGAAATAGATAACTGCTTCAGTAGGTTTTCCTTCATTCCTTCCCTTCTGTCAGTGAGATAGATCTGACCTAAGGAGTTTTGGCTTTCAAAGCAGCTTTCACTTTGTGAACCAAGGGTAAAAGAAATTCAATTAATCAAAGAATCAAAAGTCAAGAATATAAGAAAGACAACAGAAAAGAGAAGTGGGAAAAAGTCAGCCCTGGGTTGAGCACAAAAAATGACATTTTTGGTTGCCCAAGCTTGAGTCTAGGTTCTATTTAGTGCTGAGATTCTGCGCCGCTCTGGCAAACTAATGGAACAAGTAAGGCTAAAGTCTATTTTCATCAGGAGCCAAACGGAGGATGAGGTGATGGTCTTAATACAGCGTTTAAGCTTTTTTCCAGCTTTTTCCATACCATACCTGCCTTCATGGCCTCAGATCTCATTACTAAAAGAGAGAAGGCTGTACATCTAAAATAAAATATATATGTACTAAAACCTTGCTTTGAGATCCTCGTGTATCCCCAAAGGGAGAAGAAAGCATTATCCCACTTCCACCCAGCTTACATCAAGAGCTCCAAGAAAGAAATCAGCGGCATAGGCAAAAATGGTACCAGGAGAGGCTACTGACTGAGAGCAAAGGCTATCACCCCTCCGAAGGCAGCCAGCCTATCAACATGAGGGCAGAAGCAGGGCGGGGGAGGGGGGAAATAACATCAGAAATTCACAGGTGGTTAATAGAACTAACCAGCACAGACAGACCACCCCTGGGGACTCCACTCGGGGTGGGTAGAAAGGACATGGAGGTTTATAATAGCCAGAAGGATCAAAAGCCAAAAAATATGGGTTATTGCCATTTATATGACCCCTTTTAAAACTCCAAGTTCATGCAGCCTGAGAAAATAAGCTTATATTAGTAATATCACCTCCTTTCCTTTTCCTACAATTTAAACTGCATACAGCGTTATAATTAGGATGCCTACTGAGCTGTGCTCATACAAAGGAACTCTTCTGATGCAGGTGTTCCCTGTCAAAGAAATACGATTTTTGATGCTTAGAATTTAATTAGGTGCTGCTCTTTATATATTAAAGTAATTCAAACTATTGTACCACTGGGGTACATGATTTCTGTTACTTGTAAGTACGATGGGCTGGTACTGAATTATCCATTTTCTCATTCAGGTTCCCTTGAAACTAATCACATGTGTTTGAAAAACAGTAGGTCAAGGTTAGGGACCATCTATGACCGTGAGAGCATTTCTCTATAAAGAAGCAATATAATGTGGAGAATTAAGCAGCACTCGTTCAAAGGATAACAAAAAATCTAATTCTTATTGTTATCTAGAGCCTCAGCCTGGGCTTCAGTTTCTTCATGAGTGTAAACACATTCTTTTGCAGATAATATCTCCTATGCTTCCCTTAGGAGTTCTTGAGAGTCAGAGGAGATCATCTGAAAGCTTTTTAATCTATAAGGGGTTATGAAAACTAAGGAGCTGCTTAGTCCATTGGAGAAATAGAAACTTGTTTTCAGGTGAGTTAAGATACCTGCTTCCCTAACTGTTGGTATTAAAATTTAGTAATTTATAAAATTTAGCACTCCAGCTCACAATTCTCATGTAATTACATGAAATTCAGAGGGAAAAAAAATAAAGACCAATCCCCTCCCATCACAGTTGCTGGGCATTAGTTCATATTACACATCTTTGAGTGATGCTGCATTCTAACACCCAATACTAGGCGTTCTTTTGGAGAACAAAGAAAATACGCACCAATACTAAGTTGCTTTTGCCATTGTTATCCTAGATGCACATGGATGTCTTCTTAAGGCATTTTGCAAATCAATATGCCACCAAACTAGTGAAATGTGGCAGCACACGGTAAACGTATGACTAAAGAGAAGCATCTTTCCCATGAAAAAGCTAATGGTTTTTAGTGGGCAGAATAAAAACAAAATTACATTGGAGTCTGAGAGTGGTGATAGCAGGAGAAGTGAGTCATCGTTATAAACCCCATTCCTTTCAAAAGTTCATGTTAATAGAAGCCCAATCTCCAAAATATGAGTTTCCGTATTACCTAGGGGGAAATGATATCAAAGTAATTTGAATATTTTCAAATAACTTTCCTTAATACTTTATGCAACTGTGAAATCCCACAGGCCTGTAAATCTTAGCAAAGCCACTGTTTCCAGCTCAAAACCCTGCCTTTGGGTCTGCCTTTCTCTCTTCTTTTCTGGATGAGTAACATTTTCAATCAAGTTGTTTTCTTGTTACTCTGGGAACCAGGCTCTTTCTGAATAAACATAATACCCCATTTCAGGCTCACTGGTATTACCTTCTTCTCTTTCTCATATCAGCTAGAACATGAGGATTTATATCCTAGCAACTGTGTGAGTAGACAAGAAATGCTCCAGGGTGGGGCAATTCACTTTAGCAATCTTAAGAATAGGGTCACCTCAGAAAAAAATGCTTTACTTCTCTGAGTTGGATCCCTCAACTGCCAACTGCGGACAACAGTAACGCTAGTAAGAATCAAATAGGACTTCACTCTGCACGTTTCTAATAAGAACAGCCCCTACTGCCTGCCTTGTGACCCCACTGTGGTGTGTACAGATGTCAATCACAACATTTTCGTCCACTTACTTGTTTATATTTCTGTCTCCCTTCACTCAACTGAAAGTCTTTGGAGAACAAGACCTTTCCCTTATTTATTTTAGGAATCCCCAAAATCAAGCTTGTCATGTTTGTTAGTAATGGTTTTAAAGGAATTTCGGTCAAAGGATTCATTTGCTAATTGACTAGTTGATTGGTTGAACGAATTCTGCAGATGAATGCACTTTGTAAACCTCTGAACAGTAGATAAATGTAAAGCATTATTACATGGAATTCCATAATTTGCTTTGAACTTAAGGTAATTAGATAGTTGCTCAAAGTCAAAAGGTAATGAGCCTTGTAAGTGGTCTTATTTCATCGCGTTCTTCGTTTTTGTTTGTTTAATCCAGTTGCCAAAAATTTACACACCCCAAAATAACACACCAAAAAAGCAGTTCATGCAATCAAAATAGTGCAAAGTATTTTGCTAGTTAAATTAGCATTGCCTCGTAAAAACACAGTGATGAAATGACATACTTTATATTCTTCCTTGGGTATAAAGTGGCATCCTGGAGAGACCATTAATGCTAACACCAGCACAACACAAAACACTCAGGGGACTGTCCTCGGATGCCCATTTTGTTTTTACAAATTGTCCTCTATGTGAGAGTATTTAAAGAAACCAATTGGGTTTGGGGTTTTTCCCCCTATTCAATTCAATACCACAAATATTAGATGCCAACTGCATGTTGGCTAAGTACAACAGGACAAATAAGGATTTCAGGGTGGGATGTAGGTTGCAAGAGGGAGTATTGACAAGAACACGAATACCATAACCAAGGCAGAACGTAAATGCCATAAGACAAATAGATAACTCTCTAGTGCTATGAATCTAGAGACAGAGAAGTAACAGCCAGCTGGGGAAGATCAGAAAAGGCATCATGGAGGAGGAGGTATCTGTAATAAAAGTTAAGCTTTGAGCAATATTGCAAGCCACACAGTTAGGGAGGACAGTATGGTAGGGCTAGAGGACTGGGTATTCCAGAAAGGCAGAAGATGAACTCCTCCAGCTATCTTTAGTCTGAATTTCCAGAAGTATCTACTTCATCTGTTCCTGGAATATCAGCTTGACTTTGCTAATAACTAGTCTGAGAGTACTCACATTTAATGAAAAATAACACTGATATGATTGCTGCCAATATCGTTCCCTTTTAGCAATAGCAACAAATATTATTTTCAAAATGGAACAACTGCATTTTATAATATCCCTGAGAAAGTATTAAAATGTGAAATACATTCTAGGTTATTTTAATAATTGTATTTTCTTCCATTTTTATTAGAATTCAGAACATATACTTCTTGGCCTTCTCCAAAAATGATCTGTGCCTAACGTGGTAAACGACAACAGAGTCTGCCTCCCCAAAATATACCACTTTGATGTAAGAATTATTTTGAGTAGAGAGCAATTGAGAAGAAGCAGATACGAAAACAAAATATCTGCCCTCTTCCTAATTGCCTGAAAGCAGGGCATTAAGTAAACAAAGGTGTCCCTTCCTCCCCACTTCTACCAGAAATAACAAAGTTTGATCACCAGAGATGATCCTTATCAGCCTGGAGATGGCACCAAAGGAATCCATGTTAAAAAATTTACTGATGAGGGGCCAGTCACGGTGGCTCACGTCTGTAATCCCAGCACTTTGGGAGGCCAAAGTGGGCGGATGTTCAAGACCAGCCTGACCACCATGGAGAAACTCCATCTCTATTAAAAATACAAAATTAGTCCGTCGTGGTGGCAGGTGCCTGTAATCTCAGCTACTCGGGAGGCTGAGGCAGGATAATCGCTTGAACCCGAGAGGTGGAGGTTGCAATGAGCCAAGATTGCGCCACTGCACTCTAGCCTGGGCAACAAGAGCAAAACTCCAACTCAAAAACAAAACAAACAAACAAAAAATTACGGACTAGCCTCTATTTACCATCAGTTTCCCACAGATTTGCCATCTCACAATTTTCTGTCCCTAGAGACTCACGGTCCTTCCGCTTTATGTTGCCAGTTCTCTAAAAATGTTTTGTTCTTTGTTGAAGACACCACATAAGCCACCATTCTAAGCTACCTCTTTGAGAGTCTTTCCCTGAGTTTTCTCTCAGATATATATGAAATATACATGTTAGTAAACCTCTGTTTGTTTTTCTCTTGTGTTAAAAGAAAAACTTTAGACAAATTAAATTTAACAGAGTTTAAGTGAGCAAGAAAAAATACAAAAATGACTTGTGAATCAGGCGGCAGCGGGGCTGCCACATGGTGGGATAAGATTTATGAAGAGAAAAAGGAAAGTGACATCCTGAAAACAGAAGTGAGGTTCAGAAACAGCTGGATTGGTTACAGCTTGGTGTTTGCCTTATTTGAACACCATTTAAATCATTGACTGACTGTGAGTGGTTGAAGTATGACTGCCGTGATTGGCTGAAAGTCAGCTTCTATTACAGACACATTCTCCTAAGTGAGGTTTTCAGTTTGTACATGTGCTAGGTTAGGTTGTCATTCATACATAAGAACTCAAATATGCAAATATGGAGGCTTTCTCAAGGCAGACTTTGGTTTGATTTAACAATTTCCCTCCTTTTGGTCAGCCTCTCAACTTTGAGATATCAACCAAAACTTCGGACATTGTTGCCACTCTCTGTCACCATCATAAATAACTTATTTGGTCTCAGTATGAAATTCACACATCTTCTTTGGTCTCAGTATGGAATTCATACGTCACAGTGTCATACCAGTTGAATAATTCTTTATGTTCTTGCTGATGTAGTCAAAGTAAAATCATAAGACCATTCAATGCTCAATGGATGGCTAAATACAAAACATTTAAGACTTGAGAGGATACAGTGTTACCAGGGGGACTATTAAAATTACTATCAAGAGTTTAACATCAAAAAACCAAAGTGTACTTCTTAACAAGATTTCTTATGAAATGAACCAAGTCATATCAAACAAGTCAAAGTTCAGCAATACAGGCAGTTCAAGAGTATTTGAGTCTATTTGGTCATAGTCTTTGCTC
This sequence comes from Rhinopithecus bieti, assembly GCF_001698545.2. Classification (NCBI taxonomy): domain Eukaryota; kingdom Metazoa; phylum Chordata; class Mammalia; order Primates; family Cercopithecidae; genus Rhinopithecus; species Rhinopithecus bieti. The sequence goes on from NW_016805421.1 coordinate 126,911, forward strand.
AGGGTGTCATGGTAATTAAGGACCATCATTCACTGTAAAATGTTCTGATTTAAAGAGGTATCCATTTTTGTTGTTATACTGGTCACACAGGTTATAATAACCTGGAGACCTACCAGAAGAAATATAAAGATAAGAAAACTTTGGAAAACCCAAGCTTGCTATCCACCATTTAGGATATCTGCAAACCAACTGTTAGTTGTTCCCATAAACACATTTTATGTTCCTTTCTCTTTAAAGATTTCCTTAATTTGGTGGCAGTGGATAAGGAAAGAATAGTATCTACCACATTTTTAATTAAGCCTTCTGTAGTAATAACATCAGGGGAAGATAGGTCCAACATTCAGTTTTATTCAAAACCAAACGTAAGGCCCCAACTTGAGCTAAAAGGAAATATAAAGCTGCATGATGCGTTTTTGTTGAACACATATGTTATCATTTACCTTTCAGAGAGTGGCTCCTACCCATCTCAAACCGTGGGAGGTCTGACTGGCTATAAACTTCAAGATTTCTCTCAATTTATGAATTAGCTTTAAATTCCATACAACTAGTACCCCACTACCACCAAGAGTGAGTCCCCAGGAACCACGATGGAATCTGTCCTCAATGGAACCTAATTTATCTTTCATCTATTTCAAGAGTGGTGCTAATTTCAGTTTTTGACTGCTTTGGTTTCTGATCATAGGAGCTATTACAGGAACTCTCAGGGGAAGCTACTTAAAAGGCAGGAGTGAGCCAGACCAAATAGCAAGATCCGAACCAGCAAGGAGATAGAACAAAATTCTGTGCAGACCAAATACAGTCCTTAAGGGGTTGGAAAAGAGGGCCATCTAGTTGTATTTGGGCAAGGGTTAGTTTAATTTTTCACCCTTGTTCTGCCTATCTCCTGAACAAAGTCCAGTGGAAAATTTACTTTTTTGTGGCCCTTTCTTAAAATGTTGTGAAGATGTATAACCACATTTAGTTAAAAAAAAAAAAAAAAAAAAAACAGGGGGATGGGGCAGGGAGACCTACTGGATTTAATCCAGTGGCCTTCTGTGAGCACTTGTACCCATATGGATAATTCCCAGGTCTTGAGTGTGTGATGCCGGGTAGCACAAAATACATTTTGCAGACATTACTTAGATAGGTTTTCTATATTTGGTAATGATCAGGTTATCAACTATAAAAGATAGAATGTTGTTTCGAGTAAGTACTGGAAAGCAAGTAGCAGTGATATTTAGAACACCAAAGATAGCTTTCCAGTCTTCTTTTGGCATCTCACAGTGATTGTCATTGAGAATGCAGAGAGGCATTGGCATCAGTGGGACTGTTTCCTGATTTTTTGGCATTATCCCACAAACCCAACAATTGTTCTAGTTTTATGCTAGAACATAAGCTTGAGATAAAGCCATCCACTGATTATGGCCTCATGAATTTTCCTGTATGAAAAATAAAAGCATTGAGACAGCAGAAAATGAGGGAAAAAGACAAAAACATAACATTTTCATGATGGTACAGAAGTCTTGATCTGTGAACTTGAGAAAGCTGTTAACATTGAAGATGCCATCTACTTCTAGGGAGAAATTTCCACGGTCAGCTTTACCTTAAAGTCTCCAACAGGAGTACTGCTCCAAGAATCTGAAAGGGCGCTTTTGAATTGTAACATGTGGACCTAGGATTCAAGGCCTTCATTACAGTGTGGGTGGTGAGAAAAACTTGATATGGTCCCTTCCAACAGCGGTCAGGGGCAGTCTTACTCTGATCTTATTTCCAAAACACCCAATCTCCAAGTTCTAGACCACGAAGTATTTGCTTGTCCTCAGATGGTGGGTCATGTAAAGTTTTTTTTTTTTTACCCAGTGAAAATACACTTTGGCATAATGCTTAAAGCCTTGTAGCATTTAATCATATCAGAGTTTAAGAGAGCAAGGAATGTGTGAGCTTTTATTATTAGGGATATAGGTTTTCCAGTGACTATTTCCTAAGGGCTCAACTTACGATTTCTAGTCAGAGTGGATCTGATTGCCATTAAAGCCAATAGCAGTGTCTTAGGCCAAGACAACGCGGTTGACTCAGTTAGCATTGACAATTTCAGTTCTAATATGCCATTTTTTCTTTGAACCTTTCCAGAAGACTGAGGATGATAGAAACAATGATAATGCCATTGTGTTCACAATACATTCTTTAATTGCTTTATAAATTGCCCAGTAAAATGAGTTCCCCTATTGCTAGAGATTTCTCTAGGAATGCCCCTTAAGGAAACATTTTCCAATAATTTCTTAGCTACTGTTACAGCACCAGCTTTCCTACATAGGAAAGCCTCTACCAACCAGGAAACACACAGACTATTACAAGAACATACTAGTACCCCACTGAGAGTGGCAACTGAATAAAATCTATCTTTAAATATTCAAATGGCCCATCTTATGGTAGAAATATGCTACCTGAAGTCTTGATTGTTTTCCCAGAATTATGAGTTTGACAAACCAAAATATTGGTTATGAACCATTTTAGAAATGTTAGCACAGTAACCCCAACAATATTTTTCCATAACTTGGATCATTTTGTCTGTTCCATGATGAGTTGTGGAGTGCATAGCTTTTAACAACAGAAGCTTCAAAGACTCAGGAAGGACCAGGTGGCTATCTGGGCCCTCTGTGAGTCCATGCTTAACAATGAATGTGTATCCTTTTTTAACAATGAATTTGTGTCCTTTTAGATATCACTTTTGTTTTTCCAAATCAAGTGCATTATACTGTTTTCTAAATAGGTCATCATAAGGAAGTTGACTTGAATCGATCTTAGGAGGTTGATTCAGAAAGCATATCCTAACTGTTCCGGCACTAAACGATTGAGCATAAAAACCTGCTAGAGAATTCTCTTTATGTTGAGGTTCAGTCTTATATGCATGAGCATCAATCTTAATAATGACAATCTATGACGGTAACAGGATAGTAGAAAGGAGTTCATCCACGTGGAGTCTATTTTTGATGGAGGTCCCACTAGAAATGAGAAACCTTTGGTGTTTCCATAACATACCAAAATTATGTGCTGTGCCAAAGGTATATCAGCTATCTGCATAAATATTTACTGACTTGCCCTCAGCTATATAACAAGCTCAGGTGGGAGCAAAAAGCTCCATGGCCTGAGCTGACTTAAATTGAGGAAGAGCTCCCTTCTCTCTCAACTTATTTTGGGTGGCAATGGCATACCCTGCCCAATATTTTCCTTCTGAATTCTTGGCACAGGGCTCATCAACAAATACTCAGGATTATCCAATGGTGTATCTCATAAATCAACACAAGAGGCAACTATTTCTGATATTATCCTACAAAATTATAGTCTTCACTATCATCAGACAGGAGTAATAGAATAGCAGAGTTAAGTATGTTGCAGAATTTTAAATGGAGATTAGAAGGAGATTAATTTAACAAGATGTTGGTCTACTTTCTGAAAAATACGGCGTTTGGTTAGCATGTAAAGGACTTCCCACAGTATGTGGGAGTTGCAAATTAAGTTTATTCCCTAAAATCAGCTCAGATGAAGCTTCTGTCAACTTGGCTGCCACTGCTTTTAAACAATTAGCATGTACCTTCACTACTAGGTCAAACTGAGGGCTATAATATGCAATGGGCCTATGTTTTCCTCTATGTTCTTGGATAAGAGCTCCTAATGCCTGATGGTTACATTCATGGACAAACAAGGTAAAAGGTTTAGTGTGATTTGGAAGTTCCAAAGCTGGAGGCTGTTGTAAGGCAAAATTCATTTGGTTAAAAGCCTGCTCATGACTGTCTTCCCAAGGTAAAGGCTCTGGTACTGTGTTTCTAGTGAGCTCTTACAACGGTGAGGCCATTCAGAAAAAAAATGCAAGACTCAGAATTGGCAATATCCTGCAAGGCCAAGAAAACTTCTTAATTGTCTTCTGGTTACAAATTGAGGAAAATTTTGAATAGTTTTATTCTTTCAGGCAAGAGGGAAATCCCTTTAGCAGTCAAGTCATCATAGACTTGCTCTTTTGAAAACTGAAGTTTTCTTCATCGAATCCTTGTGACCCTTATGTGTGAGCTGCTGTAAAAAGTAAATTTAGTCCATTTTATAGCACTCTTAATGGGAGAGCCTAAGAACAGATCATCTATATACTAAGTAACAGCAGACTTTTGAAGAAACGATAGGGTTATTAAGTCCTGATGCAATACTGGGGAAAAATACAAAGGACCCTCAGTAAACCCTTGTGACACTACAGTCCAGATGTACTGCTGGTTTTTCTAAGTAAAAGCAAACAAGTACTGACTATTTGTGGATTGAAGTGCTATGGAAGGCTGAGCAGAGGTCTCTGACATTCCTGTGCCTGAATATTTGTATGTTCCGCGAGGCCTTAAAAGGTTTCTATTATTATTTTTTTGAATAAGCTTTCTAGTTCTTCCTTTTTCACAACTGTATTGAATTCCAATGACTCTTAGATTTGTTTTTGTTTTGTTTTGTTTTGTTTGAGGTTATTCTCTATATCTTGTAGGTATTCTTAATTCCTTTTCATTCTTTTTCTTTTTTCTCTTCTGTGTATTTTCAAATAGCCTGTCTTTGAGGTTACCAATTCCTCATTCTACTTGATTCATTCTGTTTTTGAGAATCTCTAATGTATTTTGCAGTTCAACAAATGTATTTCTTGGTTCCAGGATTTCTGTTTGATTTTTTATTACTATTTTGATCTCTTTCTTAAATTTCTTTGATAAATTTCTGAATTGCTTTTCTGTGTTATCTTGGAGTTCCCTGAGCTCCCTTAGAATTGCTATTTTGAATTATTGATCTGATAGCTTACACATCACCATCTCATTAGGAACAGTCACTGGCTCCTTGCTTTGTCTGTTTGGGAGGTCATTGTTCCCTCCCTGTTTGCTGTCGTTTCTTGTGGACATACAGCTATAGCGTCACATTGCAGGATTAGTTATTTTTTCCAGTTTTCACTCTACAGTTTGTTTTGCTCTTAGAGGCTATGTTTACTTAGGGAATGTTTACTAGATCATGTTTACTTAGAGGTTCTTTGCAGTTTCTTATTGAGTCTCCTTAATCCTAGACCACTGCTTCCTTTATGGGACTACATGGCACCTTAAGCCTATGTTTGCCTCAGCTCACCCAAACGCTCAGAGCACTGCCTATCCCATATGAGAAGGAGGTCCCAAATGGGATACACCTGTTCTACGTAAGAAGGTTGACTGGAGGTTTGTGCCCAGGAGCCCTACGGAGTATGCCTCCTACAGCATGGTGCTGCAGAACAGTTACTCTGATTTGAAATCTCCTTTGGCTGAGATAAAGAGCAGAATTCACAGGCTGAGATTGCTAGACTCACCTCCCTATTTTGTCTCTAGCTGCTCTTTGGGATTTTTTCTACCTACAGGTACTTGCAATGCTTCCTGTGGGTTGAGGCAGGAACAGTTTTCTTGTAAGGGTACCCAAGATTGTGGGGAAGCTGGCTGTCTGCCTCAATCTCATTTTTTCCAGAGAAAAAACCGTAAGTCTGAGAAGAATTTTCCATGTGTAATCCCTGGCAGATTGGGAGAGGGACGTCATGGATATAGACGTCACTTTCTCTTACTCTCTGCTCAGAGTTTTGCACTTCTTTGTGGCCCTGGGGTTCATCTCAGCCTCAGAGTTGAGTTCTGGGATATTGCTGGTGATAATCTGGATGCTGGATATTTAATTTTTTGATGGGAAGAGTGGTGCCAGAATGCTTCTACTCCACTACTTTTGTGACATCACTCTTCCTGAGTAGAGGTCTACTACAGTGAACTGCTTCAAATAAGCAGGAACATTAGGCAATAAAGTATTGGGATTAGCAATTACATGAAACTTTGGTATTACAATTGTATTAATTAACCATAAATCTTGAACAAATCTTCAGCCTCATTCATTGGGCTTTTTCTTTCTTTTTTTTTTTTTTTTTTTTTTTTTTTTTTTTTTTGACAGAGTTTCACTCATGTTGCCCAGGCTGGAGTGCAATGGCACAATCTCGGCCCACTGCAACCTCCACCTCCCAGGTTCAAGCAATTCTCCTGCCTCAGCCTCCTGAGTAGCTGGGATTACAGGTGCACACCACCACGCCTGGCTAGTTTTTTGTATTTTTAGTAGAGATGGGGTTTCACCATGGCCAGGCTGGTCTTGAACTCCTGACCTCAGGTGATCCACCCACCTCAGCCTCCCAGAGTGCTGAGATTATAAGCATAAGCCACCGCACCTGGCCTCATTTGGCTTTTTAACTGGTAGAATTGGAGCATTACAAGAACTGGTACACAGAATTATGTCTTTTTAAAAGTAAAT
>NW_016805421.1:133648-201576 GCF_001698545.2 Rhinopithecus bieti
TCTCATTGTTCAGTTCCCACCTATGAGTGAGAACATGCGGTGTTTGGTTTTCTGTTCTTGTGATAGTTTGCTAAGAATGATGGTTTCCAGCTGCATCCATGTCCCTACAAAGGACGCAAACTCATCCTTTTTTATGGCTGCATAGTATTCCATGGTGTATATGTGCCACATTTTCTTAATCCAGTCTGTCACAGATGGACATTTGGGTTGATTCCAAGTCTTTGCTATTGTGAATAAATCTTACAGTTGGTGAGGGCCCCTGGATTGCTTCAAGTTTTAGTGGTTATTACAATAATGTAGGCAAAGGTTTAGAATGATCTACTTGAATTTGTATAGGTTCTATACTTTTAATCCATCCTGTATCAGTTGAGGAAGGGGCCCATGACATTCTAGGGTGTTTTAGAAAGGTTAGGTATATAACAGATCTGAGTTTCAATCTTATCAATTTCTGCCTGTAAAAAGCATAACTCTCCTGGTTCAGGAGAGTCTGGAAACTATGTATCCCTCTGAGTAGAATCATATATGCTCTTTTAGTTATGAAAGTGAATCTCACCCTAGCAAGTTGATTGGTAGTATCATATGGTGAAAAGGTATAATTTTCTGAAAATGGCCCCCAAAGTAGGTTGAATGAGTTGATATATGAAAATCTCATGAATTTGATTTGAAACCCCCACCACCGAAATGACTTTTTTGCTTCAAGGGATCTGGTGGCTTAATAAAGTGGAGTTTATGGTACATAAGGTGGCTACAGTATCCACCAGGATATACAAGATTCCTTATTTATTTTAACTTGTTTCTCCATGTTTATGTAAGGGTATTATGTCAGGGGCAATTTAACAGAGAATCCTTGGAGCCTAATAAATGTTGATTATCATCATTAATGTTAAAATCTCTTGGGCTCATTCTAGGGGGAAAACGATCTAGACTAAAGAAAGGAGGCTTACTGTAGACTGGTATAAAATGAAGACATCTCTTTTCACATGTCCTTGCTGTTTGCAATGAAGGCAAACATCTCAGGATAAAGAATTTCTTGTTCTAGGACCTCTTGGTTGTGATTTAAAATAAAAATGAGAAGGTCCCTTTAGCCTCAGCCCCTGTAACTGTTGTAATTGAAGAGTCATAATTGTTAGCATTTTGGATATATATATATATATTTTTTTTTTTTTGCTCCAGAGTCCTCTCAAAATGTTCAGCTGAAGCCACCAGTTCATATCTGTAACTCTCCATCCAGGTTTGTTTCTTAATTAAACAGGTACATTCAGGATGAAGTCCATTTATAAATAGAGGAGTTAATATCATTTCAGTCCCTGCAGGAAATACTTCTTGCTGTATTTTGAGTCCAGAATATTTTACAAACAGTATTTCTAAGTAAGTTCTGCAATCAAAAAATGATTCATCCTTTTTTTGTCTGCAAGACTGTATGATGAACCAATCAACCTTTGGTGGGAAAATCTTAGGAATTAAATATAAATGGTTTTCAACAATTTTTCAGCTTCTTTTGTCCCTTCATGTGAGGAAGTTTTGGAGAAGGTCTAACACACTTCTCAGATTTGCCTCATCCCTCTCCTGCCATCCATTTTTAAGCTTCACCAAACATCAATATTATATGAATATATTAGTAAAGGGAAGGGAGTCATGGATTATAGACTCCTGTGAGGATTCTAAATTCTTCAGTAAATGACTGAGGATTTTCCCCTTGGGTTAGGGAAGTCCTTTACAATGGCTCTAAGATGAGTTTTAGACCATGAAGTAAAAATGGTTATAGCAGGAAAATCTGGCTGATCAGAAGGTTTTACTAACTCCTCTTTTTTCATCACCTTCAGGATGAAAGGATAATGTAGAAAAAAGGTTAGCGGATTCAGAGTATTGAGGTAGAGATGGAAAATGGGAAGGAATAGTTAAAGTTAGTTCAGTAAGACAACAGTCCTCTTTTATCATGTCCTTAGGCTGTTGCTTAAGCTTTTTATTTGCTTTTGCAAAGAATCTTTGAAGGAAGCTATTTTTGATTTGTTTAGCCTCTTAAATGCTTCTGCATCCCATTGTTTCCTGTGGGTTTTTGATCTCCTTCTTTCTAATATGCCTCACAATAAACGATTTTATCCAACTTGAAATGTTATTGGTGTCATCATAATTCTAAGTTGTCTCTTGTAAAATTAACTCATTTTTCTGAAAATGCACACATTCTGGGCCCATAAGTTTTATAGGAAAAATTAGCCGTGGTCCCAGAATTACACTCCTTGGATTGAGATAAACTCATTATCCAAAAGGTATCTACCCAATCTCTTAGGCCTCTCACTGAATCCAATCTTGTTAAAGATTTAATTTAATTCAGTCCTGCACCCGGTCCAGGCTAAATATTGTTGAAATAAATTCAGAGAGCTCAAAGCACAAATTCGTGGAGCTCGGAATTCAAAAGAAAATTCACTCATGATCTCCAGTTACAAACAAGAGAATAGTGAACACAGCTGGCTTCATGGGTATTTTGCCTGGTTGCCTCGTGTTCCTAGGGGTCACTGGTGTTTTACTTCACATCCTCACTTCTTACATCAAATCTGTTAAAAGAAGGGCTTTAAACAAATTAAATTTAACAGAGTTTAATTGAGCAAGAAAAAAGACAAAATGATTTGCAAATTGGGTAGCCCTCAGAATCAGAAGAGATTCAAAGAGACTCGGACTGCAACATGGTGTGATAAGATTTATGGACAGAAAAAGAAAAGTGACATACTTAAAACAAGAGTGAGGTACAAAAACAGCTTTGGTTATAGTTTGGTGGTTGCCTTATTTGAAACAGTTTGAACAGTTGGCCACCTTTGAGTAATTAAGGTATGGCTGCTGTGATTGGCTGAGACTCAGCTGTTGTTACAGAAGCATTCTCCTAAGATAGAATTTCAGCAGAACTCATATAAGAGTATGGAGGCTTTCTAAGGCCAAGTTTTAGTTTGATTTAACCCTAGTTAATCTGTCTTTTTGTTACAGGGGTCCCAGTCAAGAATTAAGAAGGATGGAAGGGAAAATTATTTTTTCCACTTGTATATTGAAACAACTCATTTAATATTTATAGCATTACATCTTGCCAACTTCTTTGTTATTCCATCCTTGCCAAATTCTGATGTCTAGTGTTAGAATTAACTTCCTCAGAATATTTTTAAGAGCTGGAAAATGAAAATGTTTAACTGTATTATATTTCTTGACTTCCTCAAACTCTAGAGCAATCTCTTCAATCTGTGATAGAAATAAAGAAATGGTTTAATAGAATGTCTCCCAAACTGGCATTTGCAGGATATTAATAGGTGTTTCATTAAGAAATGGGAAATGTAAATTGACCGAAGTTAATAAACAAGTTTTCATTTTATCTACAAGACTTCTCATAAGTTTATATGTTCTTTAATATGTTATCATAAGTTGTGACTCTCCAGAGAAAGGACATATGTCTCCATACTTATTTTACAATGAAACATTTCTTAGCTACACCTATTAATACCCAGAATGTTGTTTCAGGAAATACCATTCTGAGAACACTTAGCTAATGAATTACTCCAGCTTAAAGATAGTTCCACAAGTCAGCTTTGGAGTTTAACTGAGCTCCATGGAAATTTTTCCTTCATCCAACAAAGAGCATACTTAGCCAAAAAACAAACAAATAGCAATTTAAAAAAAGAATTATATGGATCATGTAGCAAACATCACTATAGGTAATTCTTTCAAGATGCCAAAAAAGAATATTTAATCATTAGTTTCAAAGAAAGACAGCCACTTTATACAGGTTTCTTCATTTGTTGAACACTTACCATTGGAATATCTACTGTAACAACTTAAAAAAGTGTTCACTCAAAATTTACTATCCAAGTGAAAAATTACTTCAATGAATCTGCATATGCATGCCAGAAAAAACATTTTAGTGTCTCGAAGAAACCTTAGTGAAAAGTGAAAAGCCTTAGTCTCAACTGTTCTCCAGACAGGTTTGGGACTTACGCATTTTTTGATTAAAAGTTTTGTGCATTATCACTGTCACCTCCCCTACATCACTAAAAGAAAAAGTTTGTTGAAAGAATAGAAAAGTATAAAGGTCTTTGAATAAAGCAGGTAAGTCTAAGAGATGTGGGAAAGCCCATATATAAGAAGAGGTGAATAATGAGGCACATGGAGCATAAATGTGTAAAAGACATATGCTTGGCATGCATTTGCTTTCATCTGCAAAATCTATGATTTTTTGTAAGCATGAAAAATTTTAAAAGATATTTGCAATTGTGGTTGGTTCCAGAAAGCTTTGGTGTGTTTTATATGTACATAGAATGATTTAGTCACTGTTTATGTGTTTTTGGGTGAGCTAGAAATACTTTATAATTTTCCCCATTTAAAATAATGAGATATAGGCTACCACTATTCAAAAATTTTATATCCAAAGTATTTGCTTAGATTTGGATAAAGAAAGATGCCTGAATATGTATTTCAACTATTCATGGAATAAGTAGATCAATATATGCTAAAAGATCAATATATGCCAGGCATCTACTTAGAAAAGTAGATGCCTGGGGAATCTGTGACCTTACTCTAACAATCCTGACATTACTCAAAATATTTTTAAAAATCACCTTTAGTTTCTGACATAGACTTTTCAATCTTCTAAGTGGTGAGAAATTTTCATCATTAATAGTTTGATTTTATTTGGAAAATAGACAAAGACATTCAGAGCCAGATCTGGCAAATAAGGTAAATGATCTTTCCAAGGAATGGTATTTTGATCAACTGTGGTTTCCCTATAAAGTAAAGGCACCAAATTTCACGTGTGTCTTATAAACTGCTTTGAAATCAGTAGGACAGAAGGAATTCCAAAGTGTTTTAATTAATGGCAGCATCATAAGAAAAGATACATCTTTTTCCAAAATGAATGTGAACGATAAAACTTTTTTGTTATGAACATTTAAATCTGGTTGTTCAAAACTGTTTTCATTATTTTTTTTTTTTTTTGCATTTTGTTCAAAAATAACTTGTCAATGTCAGTAACCTGTCAATGGCAATTTAAGGCATTCTTCTAAACAACTGACTACCTACCTATTTTCATCCAAATGGATTATTTTCTATTCCAGTATTATTTGGGAGGAGAGATGAGGACTTTACTCTGTCTTCTCTGGCTCTCTTCTATTTACACAGCAAAGAAAAACCCTATACACCATGGAATATTATGCAACCATAAAAAAGAATGAGTTCATGTCCTTTGCAGGGACATGGATGAAGCTAGAAGCCATCGTTCTCAGCAAACTAATACAGGAACAGAAAACCAAAAACCATATGTTCTCACTCATAAGTGGAAGTTGAACAATGAGAACACATGGACACAGGGAGGGGAGCATCACACACCAGGGCCTGTCGGAGGGGTGGCGGGGAAGGGGAGGGAGAGCATTAAGACAAATACCCAATGCAAGCAGGGCTTAAAACCTACATGACGGTTGATAGGTGCAGCAAACCACCATGGCACATGTATACCTATGTAACAAACCTGCACATTCTGAACATGTATCCCAGAACTAAAAGTAAAGTTTAAAAAAAAGAAAGAAAAACCCAAGAATTGTTGAAGAGAAGACAAGGTTGGGGAAAAGGGAGGTAACCAGGAGGTATTATTGAACTGTCATTTGATGGAGAGGTTGGCCAGATTCTTAAGACAAAGATTGTTTCAGAATCTCCCAATACCTCCCAAAGCAGACAAAACATTAATGTCTTTCAATCATAATGTTTGCCTTATTTGAATTCCAAGTAACCTTAAAGTTAAGTCCTTTTGACCCCAACAATATAGCAATGGCATTTAAGACACCTGGTTTCCAGTTTCAATCCTACCTCTATGGGTGAGGCCATAAGCCCCTTGGGGTGGAAATTGTTAACTGTTTTGTTTACTATTAATCCCAAGCATTTAGAATGTGTACTTTGTAGGTGTACTTGTAAAAGAATGCTTAATCTCCCTTATCTGTTATTTGATAATAGTTTCCTTATCTGTTAAATGCAAATACTAACTTAGACTAGAGATTCCAACCATACAGATGTGCTTAATGATATGCCTCATCTTTTTTTTCTCTCCTCCCCTTTCCAGAGGCAGAAATCCCTCCCCAAATTATAACAAAAGGCAGAGTCAGCTGTCTCTTCACACCCGGTTACCATCTATATTATCAACAAGCACATAAACTCAAGATTTTCCATAAATGAAAATAAAGCAGGCAGAAACTGCCAATTGCCCACTGACTACTTATTCTTTTTTTCTCTCTTAGTAATAGAATTCCATTTCATAGGGACCACAATATGTTCAGCTAAAACAACCCAACAAAAAATATTTTCCAGTCCCACCTGTGGATGCTGGAGTTATGCAACACAGCTCTGGCCTAAGAAATGAAAGCAGGAAGAATCCCTACAGGAAGAGCAGAATTAGCTGATAGTACCACTTTTTTGCTGGAAACATGGGTACAGTGCTGAGATGCTAGAGGTGGGACAGCCATTTGCAACCTCAAGTAGATGAGTAAGAAAGGACCAAGAGAAGAACTGCCAGTGGGAACCCCCAGGAAGCAAACACTAAGTCAGAAGTAAGACTGGGAGAGCTTCATTGTGAGGGTAGAGGCAAAAAAGCAAGATGGGAGTAGGGATGTGGAATAGGATTGGGCGAGAAAAGTCTTTAGATTACAATGCTGATTTGACACCTTGACATGCTGGACCCCTGTGACTTCAGCAGAAATGGCACCATGTTTAAGAGGCCCAAGAAGAGACCTAGAGCCAGTGAAGAAAACACAGGGTTTGTTGAGGGAACTTATATACAGGGTGATCCAGTGGCAATGGGCTGGAGAGCAGAACTGCAATGACTTATTAAAAGCATGCAATTTATACGTGCTTGGAAATCTTCATTTAATCTAAAACAATGGGCCTCGATCCCCTCTATGGCCTGCATTCCACAGGATGGGCTGAAGGCTCAGATGTCCCTCATAGACAAGGAATGAATCTCCAGGTTGGCCACACCCAGATTCTGTAGCTCCCAACTCTGAACATGCATTCTTCTTAGACCATATGGTCATTCTCAGGGTATGCTTAAGTTTTTGCTGCCAGGTTCATCTGCCATACAGTGTCATTCTTAGGATACACTTCAGTTATTGCTGTCCGGTTCATCTGCCATACACATTTATGAAAAGCGGAAGGAGGAGACTTGAACTATGATGCACATCTAACAAAATTTCAGCAAGCCCAATAGGAACCTCCAGAGCAAAGGTTGCTCATTAGAGGAGGTCTGCATTGGGCAGAAATGGCCATGGCCATGCCCAAGTGTCCCCTGCATGCTCTGTCATTTCTTGGGAACTACCTTAAAAAAAGTGTGACCTTGGATCAAAAGCTGAGGCAGATTCTGAAGGCACTGAATTTGGGGGCTCTCAAGATGACAAATTCTTCCTCGAAGGAAGATCCAAGCAGCACACCTCCGTGGCCAGGGCTACCACCACAATGAAGGTCTCAGCCTAGAGCTGATTTCCATCCTTTAGCTGAAATTACTGCCAGCAACCCCATCTCTGGCTTCCTATTGTGCAAGAAAAAATAAACCCCTAATTTGTTTAGTTCTAGGTATTGGGGTTTCAGTTTTCTGTGCTTCTACGAATTTTTGACCCAGATTCTTTCCACTGAGTCTCTAGTTAATGGTAAATTAGGTGTCTGGGGAGATGCATCCGTCATTCCGGGCTATGAAGGCTCTATTCAGTGAATAACAGCATGGGAGTAATGCTGCAACAAGGCAAATATGAACATCAGTTTCCCAGGAGAACTTAGTTGTGACAGCAAATTAAATAATTGCTTGCAAAAACAGAAATAACAGGCTGAATGAAGGTCGGCTTAGAGGGGTTGATGAATTATTATTAGTGCAAGAATTTTTGATAGCTACTCCCATTAAAGACATGACAGTTTTCTTACTCTCTTACTCCTGGGTGTTTAAATGTGTTGTCAGTGATTGAAATGCTGGAAATCTGACTTCCAGATAGCTTTAGGAGGCATACTTTAATCACTCTGGACTTCATATTTTTTCTTTATAAAATGAGGAGGTTGGATTATGTACCACTAAAAGTATTTATAACAGGGAATTTAATGCACTGAATGAGTTACACAGGTTACAGAAAAGCTGAAAGCCAAATAGGATGATGCAGTAACTCAGACATTACCAACAAAAGGAAGCCAATACAACCACTAGGCTGGAGAACAAAGAGGGAAGGTGGTATTGCTGGAGTTCAGGAGATTCAATCATCCAACGAAGGCTTGACTCATGCTGGGCCAGTACAATGGGAGTTGGAGCCATGGGATTAATGTGCCTGCTGCCAGGGAATCAGCCCAAGGCAGAAAGGAAGAAGGAGAAATACCCTGGCTTCTCCCCTCTGCTGTATCCCAACCTCCCTCCAATCTTTAACCGGTGCCTCCTTCTGGCTACACTAAGTGAGAAGCTAGCTAACACAGGAATTTGATAAACAACAGCCTTCATGGCTCAACCCCTTTGTGAAAAAACACAGCAGGGAGAAAACAAGAAAAGTATCTGAGGACAAGCGATTCCTAGACAACCATAGTCTAGATCAGAGGCATTGACATTTTTGTAAGTAGCAGGTCATATGAAAATATAAACACAACTAGGAGGGCTGTTCGAACTGATGATAATCATAATTAGAGAAGATCGATGATTGGCATATAAATATGGAATTTTACTCAAATATAAGGCAAATGCATACCAAAGCTTATTCATATTCACAACCTATTCATCAAATGGGTCTGGAATAATTTTAGCTGAATTAAATAGTTCAAAATTATGTAATTAACAAAACTCATTTCCATCCCATCTGTAACATGAATCCTGGCAGCAGCCAGCTATACAACAGGAGCTAGTTTACATGCACGCTCTTGTTTGGTCATTTTTTAATTGAACCAAAATTTTCAGGTGCCAGGACCCAAAGATCAGGTGGCTGTGCTGGTGTGAGAGCCTCTCACTGGCCAAGACACCAAGATTCCTTCTAGTTGCAATGGACTCCATTCCTCCAGGCTAAGTAATGGTGCCTGGACCATACACTAAGGGAAGGCTTCCAGGAGATTCAAGGAAGGTGGTCACACCTGGTCATGTCAACATTGTCAACCTCCACCAGGCCACAGAGCACTGATTCTTGGTTGGGAAATTCTTTAAGCCCGGTTCCTACAATCATGCAAATGACTCAAAAGGGTCACGGAAGAGTTAGAAGAACTTCCTGGAGCAGTAAGCACTTACCTATCCCTAGCCCTTTTGGGGGCCAGACTTCTAAAGTGAAATCTTTGGGTGTCAAGAAGAGCTAAGCCAAAAGTAAAATTCCTCACCGATTCTGTTCATTGTTGTGGTTTTTTTCTCGAGAAGCCTGCTTGACACTACACATCAGTCAACATTCTGAAAGCATGCAGTTGAGACATGGTACTTCTTTTGTTTTATATATGCATCATTTTTTATGTTCCCAAAAAAGCATATGAATTAAAAATTATCTGCATAAACACGAACTTTTGATTTTTTCTATATGTCCAAGGAGAGCATATAATTTTATGAATAAATGAATGCCCTGTCCCCATCCTTCAGGTTCTACCCCAAAAAGGCTCCTCCTCTTCATCCAGAATTCCAGCCTTGGGATGACACAGCAACTGTGGCTCCAGGGGGGTAATAAACACCCATTAGTGAGATCATAGGCAAATAAATTGTCTTTGTGCCTTAAAAAATATACTCTCATGCATCCCATTGCGCTGAAACAAGAATTTAGAAACAGTATTTAGGAGTAAATATTGTTTGGCCAATTGTCAGGTTAAGGAGAGAAATCCATGAAACTATCTGGGAAAATTAATTTGAGAAAGAGTTGTTTTTGTTCTTGTTTTTTTAAGGAAGACATTTATTTAAGGCAACATAAGAGTCTGCTTACATTTAACATTTTAATAGTTGGAAGGTTAAGATTCTGGATCACGAATTATTGCTATTCAACCAGAAGCAACGGATTCTGTTTTAGTGAATTTTACCCTCACACGTATTTAAGGAGCCTGTTATAATGTCAGGCACTGAACATTTTCCTGAAAGGAAGCAAGAGACATACGAATTAACTCTAAAAAAATGGCACTGTGTCACAGGAGAGCAGCCTGCCCATCTACCCTCGGGGAAGTTAAAAAGGCAGGAAGAGCAGATAGTAAGTCTGAAAGGACAAAGAGACACCTGAGGACTCAAATTTCATGAAAAGTTCACTCTTCAGAAAAACAAGAAGCCAGCGCTGATGACAGGACTTCAGGCTGGAGTTCTGCAGCTGATTTCTCTCCGTTCTTATTCCCCTTTTCCCCGCAACCTCCTTCTCTTCCCTGCAGGATGCAGATAATTAACAAGCGCCTATAGATGGAAGCTCTTGTAATCATCCCTTAATGGCTTTTCCAATTGTCAAAGTTAACAAGAATCTGGGGTTTTCTAAACCAGTTCAACATATGGACCAAAAAATAAAATAAAATAAAATAAAACCTTATACTTAAGACTACTGTGGATGGCCTTTTCACAGTTAAATGTGTTGTCTTCAATCTTGTGCTGCTAATTTAAATAGCTTCTTCTACAGAAAATTGTCCCTTTAGAGAAAGTGCTGCAATTTCCAGTTTGAGGGGGTAAGAGAATACTTTAAGGCCATTGATCTCAAAGGCAGTACAATATTTCAGCACCCAAAAGTAAAAGCATACACCACCTTTCACAAAGACAGCTCTGGTGTGGACACAGCAGAAAATACAGGGAGGAAAGGTCAGCATAAAAAGGCACTAAGCACCTGTCTTTGTACCAGACAGGAAGTTAAAATACATAATCTCATAGGCAAAAGGAAAAACTTTAGGTTGTCAGACCCAACTTTCCCAACCTGGGCGTCAATGGTTTTTTTTACAATAGATGTTCTCATCTATGGAGCCATATTGTATTCACCTGGGAGCTTTAAAAAAGAAATCTGATGTCTGGTTCCATGCCAGATCAATGAAATAAAAATATCTGAGGTTAAGGGGCAAGTCGTGGGAAGTTTTTTAAAAACTAGCAATATAGGGGAGGGAGGGATAAGATCCACTGGATTCCAATGCCTGCCTTGATCCAGCAGCTACATCAGGGGCACTTCTGGTGACAAGGAATTGACTACCTTCGTAAAAATTAGTTCCTTTTAAAGACCATTCTAAAATCATTCTCATTACTAAAGGCTTTCTTTACATTGTGGCTAAACCTGCTTTTCTATAACTTTTGCTAATTTTTTCCTAGCTCTGCCCAAGAAATCTACATGATATATTGATCAAATTTGGAAATGATACAAATCTGGAGGAAATTTTTTGATAACACAATGAACAGTCTGAGGGCAAATCTCAGGTCAAATTTAATAAAAATCTAACAGATACCTACATCCTATCTTTTACTTAGGGCTAAGAAACAACTGCACCAAGAGAGGATGGGAGAGAAAGGACTTTAGCAGCATTAGTTACGTGATAGATTTCAAGGGTAGGGATGGAGGCTGGGTGGGTGGTGATGTGGCTGCTGAAACTGCCCATGTTTTCCCAGCCCGCATTCACAGATGTGCCATCTCCAGAAGAGGGATGCACCAGAAACAAACCTTCAGTAGGGTACTAAGATGACCATACTTCAAAAGAGAAAGAAGAAAAACAGAGGAGAATGAACACAGTGGTGAAGGGTTTTGAAAGATTTCAAATAAAGAACTATTAGGTGAAAGGCAGATGAAAGAGAAAATATTAAAATGAGGAAGAGGAAACCAGTATTTGAGTATATACTCAGTGACAGGTGTCTTTTATACATTAATTTAGGTAATCATAAGAACAGTCTCTGGGGTTACCTAATTATCCAAAAGGAGATGTTTAAATGGCCTAAAGAGATAAAACTAGGAAGAGGTGGGTGGGCCTGAAGCTTAAAAGAGACATATACAGCTTCATCTCTTTTCTTCTTTTTGTGTCTCCATTGGAGAAGGGTAAGGCAATTATACTCCTCAGTTAATAGGACTCCGTTCTTTGGTTCACACAGAACCCCTTTCTTATTTATTCATTACTTCCTTTGTTTTTTCACATGCATATTTGTTAAATCTCTATTCCCCACTAGCGTATTCTTTCCTCTTTATAGGTAACAATGTATATTATTTGTATTAGTCTGTGTTGCTATAGAGGAATACGTGAGGCTGGATAACTTATTTTTTAAAAAGAGGTTTATTTGGCTCACAGTTCTGCAGGCTACACATGAAGCATGGTGCCAGCTTCTGCTTTTGGTGAGGGCTTCAGGCTGCTCCCACTAGTGGTGGAAAAGGAGAGCTGGTGCATGCAGAAATCACATGGTAAACAAGAAGAGATGCCATGCTCTTTTTAACAACCAGCTCTCAGGAGAACAGTAAGAACTCACTCACCCTGCCCCCTGGAGGGCATTAATCTATTTATGAAGGATCTGCCCTCATAACCCAGACACCTCCCACTAGGCCCCACTTCCAACACTGGATAACAGATTTCAACATGAGATTTAGAGGGGTCAAACAAACCAAACCCTAGCATTCTTTTATTTGCATATGTTCTTGTAGAAATTTTGTACATAATATGTAAATTTTCTTTTCATATACTTTGCCATTTTCCACCAGGATTTGTACTTTTTCTTGTTATTTTCGTTATCTGTGTGTTCTAGGTATTAGTCCCTTGCTGGCATTAGAAACTTTACTTACAGACTATTGACATTCTAATCTTTGTAATAACATTGCCCAGATATAATCAAAATCAAGTTTTCTTTCTTATGGATTTTACATTTGAATTTTTATTTACTAAATCTTTCCCCATCTTAAAGTCACAAAAATATTATCCTACATTTTTCTTTAACTGTACAGTTTTAAGTTTTACATTTAGATCTTTAATTTGTCTAGAATCTACTTTTATAATGTGGTGTTACAATAAGATCAATCTTTTTTACTCCATTTAATGAACCTGTTTTTCTACTAGCATTTACTACAAAATCCTTCCTCTCCCTGTTCACTTATGGTGCCACCTTCCTGTTATATAAATTTCCAATTGATATGAATTCATTGTTGAGCTCTCTATTCAGTTTCAGTGATCTATTTGGCTGTCCTTGCACCAGTGTCATACTTTTTATTGTGTACTATGGCTGCTTTGTAGTTTGTCTTAATATTTTCAAGGGAAAGTTACCCTATTTACTCTTCTTTTTTCAAAACTGGCTTACTATGAAATAACTCTAGAGATCTGCTGTACAACATTGTGCTTAGGCTAGCAATATTCTACTGGAGACTTACAATTTTGATAAGAAGGTAGATCTCGTGTTCACCACAATAGAAAAAAAGATGGGTTTAATAATTTTTGACTTTCATTATTCTGTAAAATTTTATGATAAATGCCATCAAGATCATCAAAAAAAGTCCAACTGGAATTTTTATTGGGGTTGAATTAAAGGTTATAGAAGAATAACCCTTATTGCATAAATCATCTTATCCAAGAGCATGAAATGTCTATTTATTCAGATTATCTACTATGTCCTTTATTTATATTTTAAACTTTTCTTCACAGAGAGCATGTATATTCTTGGATAAATTAATTCCTAGATTAAATCTGTCTTGGAGATTAAATCTGTCTTGGAGGACTTCCCATATATGGGCTGATATAGAAATGACATCAGTATAACAGACAAGCCTCTGGTTTGTGTGGATTTTTTCCCAGCACATTAATATCATGTGCTACCCAGCAACAGCAGCTGTATGTGAAAAAAGCTAGCCCAGCCGCCCTTTGACCCCTCCAGTCAAGACCCCTTACTGTCTTGGCCGTCCTCCATCTGTTTCAAGTACCTGCTGTGTAGCAGCCAGCACCTTCTTGGCACTTGGTGGGTAACCTACGCCCTTAAATTCTGAAGTCCTTATTTCTTCCCACCAGTTGATGTTCGCCTTCCCATAGTAGCTCAATCTGTTCATGTTCTCAGGGAACACCCCCAGGGAAGTAGATTTACTCAGTCCAAGGAAGGACTTTCTGACCCAGCTATCTTCGGAGGGAGCAGCTCCCAAGTAGTTGTGACCTCACCCCAGGGAAGAGGACATTCACTCAGTCTGGTCAGAGAGAAGCGACACCTGCAGTGGCCCAGAAACCGACATGGTGATCTCTGCAGTCACTTCCAACTCAGACATTTGGTAAATAACTAGGCTCCATGTGTCTCTTTTCATCTCCCAACCTCACATGCAAAGGTGCACTCCTCTTCTATGTGCCTCAGTTTCTTCTAATCAGGAGGCTCCAGTGTGATATTCAGTCCCCACCCACCACACTCAACCACACTCAGATACCTGTATGACATAGATGCTATCCCAGAAACCTAAATCTCCAATTCTGAACACATAGAGCTCTCATCTGCTGGGCAATGGCGAGTGACAGGGGAGAAGGAAAGGACCTGGCACCTTGTGACACATCTCTGGGCATGGTGAACATCAGCATCATGAAGGCTCCAAGGTCCAGCTGGTGCTGATGGAGCCACACACCTTGGCAGAGGGGCACACCCACACACATTGAGAATCATATTTATTACTCTAGATCCCTAAAATGAGCTAGATAGTTTTTATTATCTTTCATTTTTTGGCATATCTGAGTTAGAAATGAACTGTTCCTTAAAT
Source organism: Rhinopithecus bieti (assembly GCF_001698545.2). Lineage (NCBI taxonomy): Eukaryota > Metazoa > Chordata > Mammalia > Primates > Cercopithecidae > Rhinopithecus > Rhinopithecus bieti. The sequence goes on from NW_016805421.1 coordinate 148,294, forward strand.
GTTTGGTAGAACTTACTGTAGAACAATCCGATGCTGGGGTTCCAAGGAGGGGAACCCCACTGGGGTTCAATTTGTTTAAATAAATTGAAATACCATTTTAATGTATTAATATTTATGGTTTTATTAGTTCTCTATATTTGTTCTAGAAAATCAGTTGTGTAATTGTGAAATGTTTAGAACTAGCCTCACAGACCATAAAACTCACTATTTCAACTGTGCAATTCAGTGGAGTTTAGTATATTCACAAGATTGTGTAACTATTACCACTGTCCAATTCCAGAATATTTTCATCACCCCAAAAAGAGATCCTATATGCGTTGGTCATCAATTCCCATTCCCTTCTTTCCACCAGCCCCTGACAACCACTAATCTACTTTCTGGCTCTATGGATTTTCCTCTTCTGGATAGTTCACATAGATGGAGTCATACAATAAGTGGCCTTTTATGTCTGGCTTCTTTCACTTACATAATGCTTTCAAGGTTTGTCCACATTGTAGCTATTTCAGTGCTTCTTCCTTTTTATGGTATGAAATATTTCATTGCAGATCACTTGGACACGGGAAGGGGAACATCCCACACGGGGCCTATTATGGGGAGGGGCGGGGGGAGGGATTGCACTGGGAGTTATGCCTGATGTAAATGACGAGTTGATGGGTGCTGATGAGTTGATGGGTGCAGCACACCAACATGGCACAAGTATACAGATGTAACTAACCTGCACGTTGTGCACATGTACCCTAGAACTTAAAGTATCATTTAAAAAAAAGAAAAGAAAAAAAAAAAGAAAAAGAATAGGCAATTTCACATGGGGAGGGGGGCCAAAAACTCTCTGGGGAGAAAGTCGCCTACGGTTTTGCCGCTATATTAATGATTTGATGTATTCAAACCTTGAAACAGAAATTGTTTTGAAAGCTACTCTTGTCTCCCTCAGGTTTAGGTTATTTCTGATTAATTGAACTTAGACTTTTTCTTAAACCTCTGTATTTTTCCTTTGAAACATAGCTTTTCAAATTGCATAATTACTTTAAGGTTCTAGATCATCTGGCTGATTGTTAGTGTTGTAAAAAGTGTTTGGTAGAACATTATTATTTTGTTACTTTCGGTAATTATTGTTGACATACTTGTCTGCCTTTTTGGCCAGCATTTGCATAGTTAACATTTCTCTAGCGAGACTAACAAATAATGCTTTTTTGTATATAAGATCACCTTTAAATAAATAATTAACAAGCATTGCCAAAAAAAAAAAAAAAAAAAAGAAAAGCAAAGAAATATTTCATTGAATGGATATACCATATTTTGTTTACCTATTTATTGTCAATGAACATTTGGGCTGTCTCCCCTTTGTGGCTATTATGAATAGTATTCTTTGATCATGCATGTTCAAGATTTTATGTGGAAATATGTTCTTAATTCTCTTAAATATATACCTAGGAGTCAAATGGTTGAATCATATGGTAAATCTATGTTTTTTAAATATCAATCTTTTCCACAGTGACTGTATCATTTTACATTTCCACCAGTAAAATGAATAAGGGTTCCAATTTTTCCACATTCTAGTGGATATGAAGTGGCATCTCATTATGACTTTGATTTGCATTTCTCTAATAACTAAGGATGTTGAGCAGCTTTGTACATGCTTATTGGCATTTGCATATCTTCTCTGGAGAAATGTCTATTCCAACTTGTGTCCGTTTGTGTTTTTATTGTTGAGTTATAAGAGTTATTTATATATTCTGAACGCCAGACTTCTATCAAATATGAGATTTGCAAATATTTTCTCCCATTTTCTCAGTTTTTTTATTTTCTTAATAGTTTCTTTTGAAGCACAATTTTTAAAATTTTAAAATATTATGAAGTTCAATTTATCTATTTTTTATTTTGCTGCCTGTGCTTTAGGTATCATATCTAAATCATTGCCTAATCCCAGGATATAATGATTTTGCCTATGTTTTCTTTCTTTTCTTTTCTTTTCTTCCTCTTTTTTTTTTTTTTTTTTTTTTTTTTAGTTTTTGAGACAAAATCTGGAGTGCAGTGCCGGGATCTTGGCTCACTGCAACCTCCGCCTCTCAGGTTCAAGCGATTCTCCTTCTCCGTCTCCGAAGTAGCTGGACTACAGACACGTGCCAGCACACCCGGCTAATTTTTTGTATTTTTAGTAGAGACTGGGTTTCACCATGTTAGCCAGGATGGTCTCGATCTCCTGACCTCATGATCCACCCACCTCGGCCTCCCAAAGTGCTGGGATTTATAGGGGTGAGCGACCGCACCCAGCACCTACGTTTTCTTTTAAGTGATTTATAGTTTCAGCTCTTACATTTAGGTCTTTAATCCATCTTGTTTATAATTTTTGTGTATGGCTTGAAGTAGGGGTCCAACTTCATTCTTTCACACATGGATAAACAGTTGTCCCAGCATCATCTGTGAAAGAGTCTATTCTTTCCTCATTGATTGTACTTAGTACCCTTGCCAAAAATCAACTGGTTTCCACAAAACCTAAAACAAAACTGTTTATGAAAATCAGTTATAGATGTATGGGTTTATTTCTGGACTCTCAATTCTATTCCATTGATCTATATATATAATCCTTATGCTAGTGCCACACAGTTTTGAATTTTGTAGTTTTGTAGTAAATTGTGAAATCAGGAAGCATGAGCCCTACAATTTTATTCTTTTTTCGTTTTGGTTATTCTGGCTCTCTTCCATTTCCATATGAATTTAAGGAGCAGTTCTCCATTTCTGCAAAAGCAGTAGCTGAGATTTTGATAGGAGTTGCATTGAATCTATAGACCAGCTTGAGAAATGTTGCCGTCTTAATAATATTATCTTGCAGTCTATGAACATAGAATGTCTTTTCATTTACTTAGGTCCACTTTAATTTACTTGAATGATGTTTACTAGTTTGCACTGTACAAGGCTAGAAATTGTTTGGTTAAATTTACTCCTAAGTATTTTATTCTTTTGTTGGCAGGTTTTAATGAATTTTATTGATTTTTTAACTGATATATAATAGTGGGATGTATTTTGAGGACATATATATTTTGATATCTGTACATAATATGCAATGATTGTTTTCTTAATTTCATTTTTGATTTGCTCATTCCTACTGTATAGATACAATTGACTTCTGTATACTTATCTTGTATCCTTATTAGCACAAATAGCTGAAATGAAATGAAAGAACCTGTTGCAGAGAGGTGTGTTAAAATCTACAGCTACAAGTCCTGATTCATTATTTCTGCCTGAAATTCTGTCCATTTTTGTTTTTATAGCTATGTTATTGAGGATATATGTTTGTGGTCATTACAGCGTCTTTTCTCATCATTGGTTTACCAGAATAAAACAACCCCCTATGCCTTTAGTTCTTGTTTTGTCAAATATTAACATGTGACTCTCTTTCATTGTACATCTTTTTCCATTCTTTTATTTTCAAACTTTGTATTTTTTAAGTGACAGAGTTTTTTTAATCAAATTTGAGTCTATTGTCTTTTAGATGGTTAGCTTCAACCATTTACATTTACTCTAATTATTTATACATTATGATGTCTCTTTCATGTAATCTAATAGTTAGTTTATCATACCTTCCTTTATTTCTCTTTTCCTGCTGTCTTTTAAGCATTAAGTTTTTTCTGCTGACATAAAATTAAACATCTACCTTTGGTTTTTTGTTTTTGTTTTTTTTGAGCCAGAGTCTCACTCTGTTGCCCAGGCTGGAGTGCAGTGGTGCCATCTCAGCTCACTGCAACCTCCGCCTCTCAGCTTCCAGCGATTCTCCTGGCCTCAGCCTCCTGAGTAGCTGGAATTACAGGTGTACACCACCACGCCGGCTAATTTTTGTACTTTTAGAAGAGATGGGGTTTTGACACGTTGGCCAGGCTGGTCTCAAACTCTTGACCTCAGGCGATCCGCCCACCTTGGCCTCCCAAAGTGCTGGGATTACAGGCATGAGCCACCACTCCTGGCCCTACCTTTATTCTTATAGTGAATGCACTTAACCTAAGATTCATCATTTACACATTATTTAAACCTACCAATTTATTAAAGTTATCAAAAGCTACACCATCCCCTTCACAAGACAAGTACTCGTCTCCTTTTGTTTTCCAATGCCCACCATTTATTATGTTGTTATTGCCTACAATTTTAATCTGGATTGTTACAAATATACTTTTTCTCTTTCTTTTCCTCCCATATCTTTTGTAAGACATATACATTTCTTTTTATGTATATGCTATTAAAATAGCTAAAATATAAGCTATTTTATTACTTTCTTCTTGATCTCTTGCACCATATGCTGAATGTGTTTTTCTTCTCACTTGAATATTTCCTCCCCAAATGTTTTCAATGTACACGTTCACAATGGCAAACCATCTGAGGACTTGTATGCCTGAAAATGCCTTTATCACACTTTTGTATTTGGATAACAATGAATTTAAAGAGAGGGAATTTGATGAGGTCCAGAGAAGAATCCTAGGCCCCATAGAAGCACAGCTGAGCAACTCCTCCAGACAAGATTGTTTTGTGAAAACTCTTAGGGAAGCACAGCACATTAGGAGGAGGCAATCTCCTGAGATCATATTCATCAGCCCTGAGAGTCTGGAGGGTCAGAAATCAGAGCAATACATGACCAAAGGCACAGGTCAGCGCTGAAATATTTTTATCAACTATTCACCCCATTCCTGCTCTGGTATTCCCTGGATTTTGCTGTCCCGATGCCAAAGACGTGCCTTTGCTACAGATTTCTTCAATAAATCCCCATTTTTAGTCCATGATCTTGAGGATATTCTTGATCCCTCTATACTTCATCTATAAAATGAAGATATTATCCCTAAAGCATTGCCTTGAAGATAATATAATATATAGAAACACTTGGCTTATTGTTGAAATATTAGACCCTCTTCCCTTCATTTTAATTTTTATCCCACTTCCTGCCTTCCAGTGTCTAAATCTTTTATATTCTCATTGCTTAAATATAATGAAGGTTTTGATCCCATACTGTAAAGCACAAATATTTTGGCCTGCTATGGGAAAAGGTAAAGGTAACTTTACCTAGTCGGATAACTATATATGTATGTGTGTGTTTGTGTGTGTGTATGTATATATAACTATATATGTATGTGTGTGTATATATATATGTAGAGAGAGGAATATGGATATGGATGGATAGATATAGATATAACTATACATGGTAAATATATATGTGTGTGTTTGTGTTCTACAAGGTTAAAAACCAGATCTCAGTTAAGATCTAGCCTTGTTTTCTGACTACATTTCTAATTATGGTTTGTTGCTTGTCATTTATTTCCTATTTGTGTTGTTGAATGGACTTTTACCCTGAAGCTTCATTTGTTAAAAAGAACATTAACATAAAAGAATCTTTACTAGAGCTCCAAGGAAGAAACATTACTCCATTTTTTTTCTAGACATCTAGTAGCAGAAAGCATGTATTTTATTTTAAAAGATTCAAAGACTATTGTTTATAAAAATGACATGAAAATCTGATTTATGTTTAATTTCTAAAGCACATGATGAGAAGAGTAAGTCATAAAGTGGACATATGAAGAATTGAGGAATCCTTTCTTAGTCCGTGTCTGATATTATATCCAGCCTTCTAAAAAACAATTTGTGTGTTCACTATTTCAGAGCAGTCATGATAGGGAATCAATTCAGCCTAAAAGGATACTCCAGAAAGAATAATTAGTTCAGCATTTAATATACATAGAAGGAAAAAAGTCATTTTAGAAAATTAAGTGCCCCATATCCCAAAGGCAAAGCATCTACAAAGTGATATTTTTAGTTTTAGATATGGTTTCTCCTTCATACAAAAAAGCTCTCATTTTCAAAAGCTTAGAGTTTGTCTTGAGGTCAGATTTTCTTGTTTGTTTGCCTTTACTTTTGTATCCTTTTTATTCTTATGTAAACCTGTAGTCAAATAGCTTACTATTGTTCACATGAATTTTTCCTTGGAGAAAGGGAGAGAACATTCTTACCCATTACCCACATCACAGCCACTTAATAAATGCTGGTTTCACCGATGAAGAAAACCATTCGTAAAAGTCCATATTCCAATTGGAATTCCTTACATTACCAAATGAATCAGCCTGAATGTGAAGAACAACATTACGTGTATAATGGTATGCAAGAGGGGTTTCATATTTAATCCTTGTGCCATCAGATTCCCAACCATGGACCTGTAATATAACTGATTCAAGGGTAAATGACTAAAAATCCCATTACTCTTTTCTACCATTAATGTTGTCTATGAGCTAGTATGGAGCCAAAAATGTGATTTCTACTAATGGAAACTACCTCTGCTGAAATTCAACAATTTGATGGAAATCATCCATCCGTATTTAATTTTATGTGCTTCATTTTGATACAAAATTTTATTTACTCTCATCGAATAAATTCCCTTTTCATATTGTCAACTTGATAACCATTAGTCAGGTCTGTGTCTTGGTGTTTCCCAGAATCTCTCTTTCCCCTTTCCTTCTTAAGCCAGGACTTTCTTTCTTGGGTTCAGGAATATTTCATACTGAAGAGGAAAATATCTCCCAGATTTCACAAAAGAAATTTTGTTGTTGGATTTGTGCCCAACTGCAGCCACCAAAACTCAACCTTCTATTCACTCATTCACTACCTAGGGCTTAGAAACCAAGCTCTAATCTTCACCACTCACCAAGAGTTCTGGAAATCCCAGGGCTAGATTCCTTTTGCTGGGATCCACTGAAGGAATATACACTAGCGTCACCTGGACACATAAAACAGACTGCTAATTCAGTAGTTCTGATCTTGGCACAAGAACTTGCATTTATAACTAGTGTCTAGATAATGATGCTGCTGATTCTGTGTCCACAAAGTCCTCCTAAATAGCTAAAACCTTCAAGAACCCATTTGCAGTCTGTGCCAAATCTAGAGGTCATAGATTTCATAATCACTTGTTAAAGTCACTGCTGCTGACTCCCTGGCCTTCTGGATTCCAGATCCTGTTCCCTTGCCTGGATTTGCAGAATTTTCCAGATTCCCCCTGCTTCCCTACTGGACTATTGCTGCCCTTGTCTCAGTATCACAATATTATTATTGCATAATTTCTGACTCAGATGAAAGCCTAGTGAAGAAAAATATAATCATGCTTTCTAAAGGCAGATAAAACTGCTCACCAGGTCATGATTCCTCCGTAGCACAAGCCTTTTAAGAGTTCAACACTAATTAGCAATTCAGTAAAGTCCCTGCACATCTTAAAACATCTCCAAAATCATAGGGAGGGGAAGTGTCTGATATTACCTTTCACCACTGCAAATACTTTAATAGCTTGTGAACAATTCAGAGGGGTACAACATGTCCTCAATGAATTCATGTCTGAAATGGGGACTACAGAAAGACAGGAGTAAGCATAAAGTGGCTGAGACTTATGTCCCCTTTATAGCCAACTTAATTTATCCCTTCTCATTTGAAGCCATTTACAAGTACACTTAAAATATAGCCTAGGCTCTGTTACAGTCCTTGGCACAAAGGACACTTTGTATGAGGCACTATTATTTTGGTCATGAAGCAAAATTATGTGCTGATTACCTTGTGTCTAATACCATATGTAAGATAACTCAGTTAGTAGTCATGGGTAATCTTAATTTAAAAAAAAAAAAATCCTTTCTGGAACTAAAAGTAGATCTACCATTCAACCCAGCAATCTCACTACTGGGGGTATCTACCCAAAGGAAAAGAAGTCATTACATAAAAAGACACATTCACACTCATGTTTATAGCAGCACAATTTGCAATTGCAAAGATATGAAAACAACTTAAGTGTCCAGCAGCCAACGTGTGGATAAAGAAAATGTGGTATATAACGCCATGGAATACTATTCAGCCATGAAAAGGAATGAATTAATGTCTTTTGCAGCAACTTGGATGGAGTTGGAGGCCATTATTCTAAGTGAAGTAACTCAGGAATGGAAAATCAAATACCTTATGTTCTCACTTCTAAGTGGGAGCTAAGCTGTGAGGAAGCAAAGACATACAGAGTAATATAATGGACTTTGGGGACTCAGTATGGGGATGTGGGGTGGGCACTGAGGGATAAAAGACTACATATTGGATACAGCATACATTGCTTGGGTGATGGGTACACTAAAATCTCAGAATTCACCATGATAGGATTCATCCATGTAACCAAAAACCACTTGTATCCCCAAAGCTATAGAAATTTTAAAATTTTAAAAATTCTTTCTGAATTATCTTCTCACAACAAGCACAGCTTGTTAAGACAATATCAAAGCACATTAACAATTACAGTTAATTTATGGCAAAGAGCAAGGATTTAAAAACACAAGCATCCGTATTAGGAATCATGGCTCAGCTGTTTTATGTATGCAACCTCAGTCTCTACATAACACAACCAGAGAGAAAAACTCAACTGTTACAATATCAAAATGAGGTGACCATCCTAGCACCTAAGTACAAAGAGAACATGTGCCGGCCTTCCTAATTTACACTTGCCTTCTCCGAAGCTCTGAGACCCCCTCCCCAGTCGCATTTGGAGAAAGGAAAACATCATACTCCAAAGCAATAACATTTATTTCCATAGGCCAAATGTAGCAAGGATCCTCCGTGCTTCAAAAGCACACCTCGGGCTTCCCCTCAGGTCTTCCTTGCCTTAGGCAAAAAGGGCCAGAGAAGTGAGAGCCGTCTTTGTGAGTCCACAGAGGAGAGCGAGTCAGAGCAGCCTCTTCTGCTTTCTAGAAGAAAATCCACACACCATCCCCACCGCCTTCTTTCCCTATCTTTGGGAGAAGCTCTGATATCACCACTAAATACTTGAGGACTGATTAGCCTTGGGGGCAAAGGAATTCCGATGCTTCGTTTCAACTAGTGTTTGCATTTATATAGTTCATCAATGATTGCAGATTAAAATGTGTTCTCTCCTTACAGGCATTTTACCCACCAGCAAGTAGATGAAGGGAACATGTGCAGGGAGCACTTCATGATTTTCTGGAGATGGAGGGGAGACGGTGGGTGGAAGGCATGAGCCAGGAGAAAATGGCGTGCCATACACACAGCTTGAGGAACTGGAGTCCTTCCTTCCCCAGCATGAGGATCCCAGCTCTCACAGAGGCTCAGTCTGAGTGCAGAGACTGCTCCTTCTTTCTCATCCTCTCAGCCCTACCCACCCCAGAACTAGCTACCCACATGCCTGGGGCCTGGGCCAATTTGGACATCGGGGGGTCATTCCGGTTGTCACAAAACCTGGAAAGTAGCGCTGGCATTTCTCAGGCTTCCCTAGGTCACTCTGTCAATGGCCTTTGCTAGGTGACACAAATGCCAAGTGATTTCCCTAAATGAGGGGCTCTGGTAAACAGAATTGGAAAACGTAGCTTAGGTCTGAGGCCACAGTAGGGCCTTTTACCTAAATATGCTATGTCCTGGAAGTCACGGTGTTATGGAAGAGAACTGATTGTTATATTGTAGATATCAAGAGCCTGGGTGATGGGAACCTAAGAATTATTCTGCATAAAAGAAAAAAAACACAAAAAGAACCTGAGCAGAACAGCCCTAAGAAGGGGCTATGGGAGAGCCAGCACTGACTGCCATGTTGAATACAGGGGCCATGACTGGACCTTCATATATGCACGGATTCGATCCATGCTCTGCATTACAGCATGCGCACAGATGAGGGGCTAACTTTTTATTATGAAAACGTTCAAATATGCACAAAAGTAGAACAACTATCATATCACTTCGATGCTATATAATTCAGTGTGCATTTATATAACATGAGGATTTTTTTTACATAATTAGAACAACAAACTAAAATAGAATTATATTACTATACTTAATAAAATTCCTTGATATCATCAATACCTAGTCCATATGCAATCTTGGAGAGAAATGTTTTTATTTTGTATGAATAAAAGAAAAATTGATAATATTGAAAAAATCAATTATAGTAATGCTGATTGTAGATATTGAACAAATATCAAAGAGAAACAAAACTTAAACATTTGATTTGCTTAGCTGTGTAGAAATACCACCGATTTAAACAGTTTATTCAACTCCTTGCCTTTTTTCCCCAATGACCGCAATTCACAATAACAATTATGCATGTCATTAAATGTGTGCCAGATTATAGTTGTAATTAAATAAAGTGTACAAAAGTAGTACAGAAATATGCTTGCAACTTTAAAAGAAAATTGTTTACCTGCAAATAAATTGCATTGACTTTGATAATCTACGTTCAGACACAGGGAAATGTAGTTGATATCAAGAATACAAAAATATTTGAACTTCATCAAACTTATGACAACCTTCTCTCATTGCCTTTACAATGATATAATATGCTCTTAGGTAAGTGAGAGAAATGCTGAGATGAAACTTCAGCACAATTATAGAAAATACAATTGTTCTGGGATCTCTGAGGAGGAACTGTTGTCATATGAAAATGTTGGATCCTGAAAAAAGTTTTGCACACTCTAGCTCTTTAATAACTCCTCATCCTCCTCCTACTCCCTAAGCCCACCTCAATTTGCAGGACTGCACATAGATGGGGGTTCAGAAAACTGAGATTCTATTTTGTGTGACTTTGAGCAAGTTACTTTTTGTGACTCAATTTGTCATTTGGGAAACACTGATCAGAGGCTTTCTGCAATGTTATTGTACTAACTTCACAAGAAACTAGCACTAACTCCTTTCTAAATCTAAAATAAAATGTATGTACTTGGATCAAAGGAAAAAGGATTAAACAGAAGGTGAGGGGGAGGTCTGTGCATGTAAGTCCCCGTCCACTCTGGCAGTGGTGGTTGCCGTTAAGGTAGTGCCAGACATTTGTTCTCATCCTTGCCAGACTTGTGGTCCCTTGGTCCTTTGGACAGATAATCTACTGAACTCAAGGACCTCTGCCAGCCTCGTACACCTGCCCTGCTGGTCAACCAGACTGGCTTAGAATACCTCCGGGAAAACTAACCTCTGAAGTGTTGACCTCAATTCATTAGTGAGGTTGTAAGCTTTTGCTAGATTCGTATTAGCCTCAGCCTTCTGCAAAACGGAAAAGAAGGAAGAAGGGAGAAAAGAAGGAAGGGAGGGAGGAAAGGGGAAAGAAAGAAAAGGAGGGAGGAGGAAGGGAGAGGAAGAAGAAGGGAAGGGAAGGAGGGAGGGAAATCAGAGCTTTGCTTGGAAATGGATTCTGAAACCAAAGCACTGGTGAACTCATTAAAGATTTGAAGTCTGACAGCTCAGCTTTCCCAAACCATGGCAGCTATAAAGTGAATATAATTACATTTAACAGAAGCCACCTGCATTTTGAAGTTGCCTAAATTTAAAGCTTCTGGGAGACTTAATTAAATTTAATGAAAACCATAGCAGCTAAACAAAGACATATTGTAGCTCCCACTTTGTTATTCCTGAGGAAATTAAGTAGAACTCATGAAGCCCCACCTTAGCTTTCACATTTAAACCTCTGGATATTAACGCCCAAAGTCTATAAATAAGGTAATGTTCTCTTTTTCTTCATTGGCTAATAGCACTGTCAGACTACTCATCTGTTCCTGTGAGGAGAAAGAAAAACACAACAAGAATGAAAATGAAGAGGAGAAAAGAAGAAAGTACAGGAAAGTTATCCTACATGTGAAACAGGCTATTATCCTAACTGACTTCCCGCCTTTTGTGCCCCGTCACCCCAAGTCCAACATCTTCAGTGGCATTTCTTTCATTTTTGAAAGAACTGTGGGGAATTATACATGATATAAATGATGAATTGATGGGTGCTGACGAGTTGATGGGTGCAGCACACCAACATGGCACAAGTATACATATGTAACAAACCTGCACGTTATGCACATGTACCCTAGAACTTAAAGTATAATAAAAAATAAATAAATAAATAAATAAATAAATAGAACTGTATGTTATTTGTCATTGCAATAAAAGTGCCCAGTTAATTCAGATCAGGATGGACATCTGTAAATTATAGCAAGAAAAGATGTGGGTCAACATGCCCCTGTGGCACTCTTAACCTAGGCTATTTACTTTTCTTTTTAGGATTCTTTTCTGTTGTTGTTAACCTAGACTATTTATATATAGATACAGTGGTGGTCCTTTCGATGAATTTTAACAACAGGCTGGTAGAAATGCAGTGCAAGCTGACACCAAGCAGAACCCTTCTCTGTGACCAGGACAGGGAGAAGGAGGAGGTGATGTGGCCTAAATTGCCTGCACAGAGGGCAATCAGACAGTTCAAGACAGAGTTCTCAAACCTTAATCAGCATTGGAATCCCCTGAAGGGCTTGTGAAAATACAGACTTCTGGACTCTGTCCTCAGAGTTTCTGATTCAGTAGATCTGGAGTGGGGCCCCAAAACTTGCCTTTCTAACAAGTTCCCAGGGGATGTTGATACTACTGATTCAGGGACTATATATTTTGAGGACCAGTGGTCTAAGACATAGAATCTCAGAAGTTTAAAAACCTGAAGCATTGTCTAGAAAATGGTTTGGTATTAGGTGAATCCCATCCAAAAGCAGAACATAGTATTAAGAAAACTAAGCCACCAATGGCAGGAGGTAGGCAGATGTTGGTTGAGTCTCCGAAATCTGCTCTATAGGTCAGGCCCTTCACCCTCATGTGGGGATTAAAGTCTCGCTGTGGAAAAGGTGGACAAAACTAGGCAGGGTCCTACAGTCACAATCCACCTGCTGGAATCAGATCAGGACGACAACCCTTAAGGGAATCAGGCTAAGGACAGACAGCCTCACCTGGGAGCATCACCCACGAGAAGGATTGACCCATCTGCAGGTAGATTGGAGCATGTGTTCCGTCTTCTGGTGTCAGACCTTTGACAACTGGAACCCACCCCCATCCCCACACAGACAAACTTATGCCCACAGTGTCCATGTCTTGACAATTCTTGTGTAATTAAAGTTTCTGAATTACTGAACTCTAGACTTATCTGCTTACATTTAGAGCATTGTCTGCACTAATTTTATATACCATAAAGAATAGCTATCAGCTGCTGTTATTAAGACACTTTCATATTTATTCTCATTTGACTCTTAAAGCAACCCCATGAGATGGGCAAAGAGAACAGCCAAGAGAACAGATCCTCAGGTATTGTACAACTAGCCCTGAGACCCAAGTCTAACATCATTTCTATTTGACCACATTCCCTCCCTTTTGAAAAGGATTTAGGAACCAGGTACAGTGTCTCAGCCTGTAATCCCAGCAACTCAGGAGGCTGAGGCAGAAGGATCACTTGGGCCCAGGAGTTAAAGACTGTAGTGAGCTGTGATTGTGTCACTGCACTCCAGCCTGGACAACAGAGCAAGACCACATTTCAAAAAAAGAAGGATTTAAACCGACACTACAGAGCGGGATAAATTTATTCTCCCCTGTTTCATTAAGCAAAATCCAAAATCAACAGAATATATCAGGAAACACATTTGACCACTGCACTGAATTTTCTAATACTCACGACAGCCTACTTTCCTAAGACAAAACAGAGTTCTCCGTCCACAGAGAGGACCAACCAGAGGCTGCACAAACACATGCCAGGTAGTTCAAAAAAAGGGACTCAAGCATTCATTGGGATGGCCCCGATGCATTTGAGTCTATTGGTTCTAAATTCTTTTCGTTTCTCTGGTGGGCTACCCTTTAAGAACAGACTCAAATTACCTGTCACCCTTTTCTGTAATTTTTATGTGTAAAATATTTCTGCGCGCATTCTAATTTCAAAAGACAGTAAAAACTCCGTATTTTAGTTGCAACATTTAAAATGACAACAATGTATGTTTTCATACTTGCCAGTTAATTTTCATCAAGTTAAAGCACACAGTGAGATGTTTCCTACCAGAATCCATGGGTTTAAAATCCTGAAATTAGAATACTAGTACCTCGCAATCCCAACCATGTGTATTTCTTGCCCAGTGGTATCTTTACTATCTAAAGGTGTTTTCTTTCATCTTCTTTGAAGCATTCCTTCTCCTTTTCTTTCTATTGTTTACACCGTAAACTTAACGTTCTTAAGCATCAAATCTGTGACATTAATTATAAAACCTTGCAAAATTTTTATAAAATTATTACAAATTCTGCTTGTTAAACTCAAGTAAAAGTATAGGCACATTAATATTTTCAGTGGAAAGCCTATCATGCCACATAGACTTTGGAGTTGAGTGAGCTGGGTTTGACTCCTGGTGCCGTTACATCCTAACTTTGTGTGTGACTTTGGAAAAGTTTCCTTTTCAGAAAAAAATGATGAATATTGCACATAGCTTACGGGAATAAAATGCAATAATGTATGTGCCACACTGGCATAATAGACAAAGCAGCATTTTACAGTGATTAAGCAAAAAGATTGCCTATATTCAGATCTCAGGTCTGCCAATTAATAGCAATATGATCTTGAGCAAGTTAACCTCTCCAAACCTATGTCCTCATCTTTATAATGAGGGACAATTACATAACCTACTTCATAGGTAGATTATATTATTGAGATGATTGACTGGGATAATATTTGTAAAACCCTCAACACAGGATGCTGCCAGTGGTGGGCAACTCAAGGACACTATTTCCCTTTCTTGGCCTCCTTCTTTCCAAGCCACCTCCATGTCTCCTGCTCACTCTTTCCTACCTTGCCATCCCACTTTGCTTATAAGGAAAAAAAAAACCATGTAACCAAGAGAGGTGGAATTCCTCATATGGAAACGTCTTTGTTTAGTTATCTACATATTAACACCATCATCAGCTGTGAAAACAAACACTCTGATGGCCTGATTGAGAAACAGAGCTGAACGGTTATGTACAATAAAGTGAGAGACGCTGGGAGCTTCTGGAGGTATGGGAGATGAGGAGGGCAGATGTGAGAGGGGTCTCTGGTTTGTGACTTTTCAGTAGTGGGATTGGCCAAGCACTTCCACAGAATTAAAGTGCAAGCAGCCTGCTAAGCTTAGTTGTATGTTGAGCCCAACACTTCAGTAATGGTCTAGTACATATAATTACCTTACATTTGTGGTTTGGTGGAAAATATCAATGAAAAAGAATGCTATTCCACATTTGGATTCAATGCAATGATGAAAGAAGGGAATAGCTAAATGAGGTGAGATGAGAGACTAATAACTCAATGAAATCAGAAGTAAGGGCTTTAATTTCTCATGTAAGCAGAATAAGGACTCAAGCAAGTTCTTTTGATTTAAATATTAAATTAGAGGTGGTGACCAGGAGGGCTAGAAAACCTGGGTTTCCACCACCTTTGCCCCACCAATACTGTTAACATGTTAATCATATCATTTTCTTCTTTTCATCGCTTGCTTTTCAACAGGTATACATATACAGTGTAATTCTTACTTGATAAAGTAAAATACTTTATTTCAAAGCAAGGCTGAAACTCTAATGCTTACGGACTCCTAAAATCTTGAAAGCAGAAGACGTTCTAGCCATGGCTTAGTCCAAGCTCTTAAATTAACAGCTAGGAAGCAAGCCTGGAGAGTGACTTTCCCAGTTCTCATGGCAAGTTGCCAGCAGCAAATGGACTTCAGCTTTTAGCCAAGGGAGAACATTCCCTTCTTATCCTTTCAAGCAAGAAAGGGAATATATATAAGCCTGAGCAGGTAAAGTGGCTCACAGACCTAGAGAGCTATTCCTAGCTGTCTGCATGTGTTCTTGAGTTGAGACATTCATTAGTCCATTTTAGCAATGGACAATCTCTTTATATTAACGCTACCAATTAATTATGTCAATACATTATTATATCAGATACCTTTATAATGATAAATTAATGCTCTCCTTGGAGTGAAATATCATGATGAAACCCAGTCTTTGACATATAAAAGTGAAATTAAGCATGAAAACAGGTCCCATTGATCATCAGAACTTTTCATGTCTTCATTTGCTTTCCTGCATTTTGAGCTGATTTTCTGTTGAGTTGAGTTGAAGTGAACTTAGAAAATTCATGCCTTTACAAAGAATATGAAACTCTGAATAATTCATTTCTGTTGTAGTCTAATTGTTGAATAAGTGATTAGACTAATTATCATTGAATTTATAAAATGAAAAGCAACTAAACATTTTAATTAATTTAATTTGGAGATTTGAAAACTTTTTTTTTTAAATGGTTGAATGATAAAGTCATAATTCTACAGCAATTCAGTGTGTTTATAGTGGTAATTATCTCACTTTTAAGATCCACAAAGAAAATATTGATAATCTATTGTATAGAAATCAGAGTAAATAGCCCATGTCTCAGACCTGTAACTATTATTCTTTAAAATAGTTATAAACTTAATTTAATTCAAGAGACAAGTTATCTTTGCCAACTGTGATGGTTAATATTGACTGTCAACTTGATTGGATTGAAGGATGCAAAGTATTGTTCCTGGGTGTGTCTGTGAGGGTGTTGCCAAAGGAGAATAACCTTCGAGTCAGTGACTGGGAGCGGCAGAACCACCCTCAGTTTGGGTAGGCACCATCTAATCAGCTGCCAGCTGTAGTAGGATAAAAGCAGGCGGAAGAATGTGGAAGCACTTGACTTGCTGAGTCTTCTGGCCTCCATCTTTCTCCCGTGCTGGATGCTTCCTGCCCTTGAACATCAGAATCCACGTTCTTCAGTTTTGGACTTTTGGATTTACACCAAAGATTTGCCAGGGGCTCTCAGGCCTTTGACCACAGACTGAAGGCTGCACTGTGGGCTTCCCTACTTAAGAGGTTTCAGGACTTAGACTGGCTTCCTTGGTCCTCAGCTAAGAGACAGCCTATTGTGGGACTTCACCTTGTGATTGTGTAAATCAATAATCCTTAATAAGTTCCCCTTTATATATACATCTCTCCTGTTAGTTCTGTCCCTCTAGAGAACCCTGACGAATACACCAATTACAAGATTTTATCAGTAAAAATACAAAGTATATTGGTTTGCATATGGAGTGTAAAAGAGGGGGGTGTAGGTCTAGAAGAGATGAGTCCCTGAGGTGTTGTAAAAAGACACTTAAGGAATGGAACTTTAATACATAAAGAAAGGAGCTAACAAAGTATAAGCTAGGGGCACATTTTCAACTCTGCGAGGAAAGTCAAAAGTTTAAAATGTCAAAGATAAAGGGACTTCTTTGGTCCAAGAATACCACAAATACCAAGAAATACAATACCTAGCCCTCTCCTATTTCACCTTCAGTTAGATAATGTTCTGTAATTCCAAAATTATGGAGTGAAAGTACAGCTAGCTTTTAGAGACAGCACTCTTCACAGCACATTCACCTTAAGGAGAGATTTTAAGATAAAGCATAGTATTCTTTAAAATGAGCATGAAAAGATACGTTTAGAGGTATCGCTTAGAATGCTTAGCAGAATCAACACAAACTAGGAGGCAGGTGACCTTATTTCTTGGTCTAACTCTGATACTCTAACTCTGATACTCCCACTGTGACCTGGAAAAGCTCATTTAACTTCTCAGAGTTTCATTGCCATTTGCCAGATGGGAATTTTTAAAATTACCAACAGTAAGAATAGAAACTGATAATTCACACGTGGAGAAATGCATATTTCTTAAACAACTCTTGGAAAAGAATTTATTCTCTAAACAATTTAAAAATTCAACTTAAATCTGAATAACCACCAAATGTCTGCTATTTAGTAAGAATGTCTTTAAATGATCATAATCTTTAAGATACAACAATAAAGTTGAATTCACTCACTCAATGTAATCAGCTGCTTAAAAGCAGATATTCTCTCTTCCTTATTTATATCTAAATTGCCAGGGCCTGTACACCTTAGTTCAGTAAATACTCATTCAATCAATACTACCCATTGGTGGTGCTGAAAACTGCTATTTGAGAATCAGTATAGCCACATGGAGCACATATTTCTGGTATAGCCAACTAATTAAGCTTCAAGGTAAAGCATGAGAGAAAATGGTTTGTTTCAGTCTGTCCTGGCCTGCCCCCATGTGCCAGTCAAACTGTGTAATCTTAACCAGTCATAGGAAAAAGAAGAGAAGACTATTTTATGGTGTGCAGTGGGCCAGAAAGTAGCAGTACCAATCACCTCTACTATGCCAATCTGGGCTCCAAGGTGAAATACTCTCACTGTTCTGGTGTCCTCCCTTGGGACATGAGGGTGACTTGCTTTGGGCTGAGGTTTGGTTGTCAGTGAGCCCCAACTTCAGTTGATTGTTCAGAAGGGCCAAAGATTCAAGTCATCTTAACACAAAGAACTACCCATCTCCTTATAACATATTCTGTGAGTAGGACAGAATATTCTGATAGTGTCCATTCCCAATCAGAAGCAGGAGTCTCCTCCTCCTGGTCCATCATCTGCACACAGAATTAATGTGCTTACTTTTTGTCTCAGTTACTCCCACAGCCAACTCATTTGAATCAGAGGTCTAAGTCTTACTGCCTTTTCCTACTTGGACACAAAATTTAATAAACCTGGGAAAGAAAGAATGCCCGATCAATAGGCTTTGATTTGTATAGGGTGTTACTTTTATTTTATGACAGAACTCACCATTCATAAACATAAAAATACTTGGTCTCCAACAATTCTATTCCTAAATGTTTTAATCTAAGAAAACCATTCAGAAGTGAAACGTCTACAGCAGTATTTGCTATAATAGAATGTAGTGGTTCATAAATGTTGATCGAGATGAAAAGGGAAGATCCAAGATGATATCTGAGCCACCAGTTGGAAAACCGAGTAGATGCTGGGGCTGGGGCCACTCACTGATCTAGGGAATACATAAGGGTGGGCAGGTAGGAGCAGGGCCACGTCAGGTGCTGTGCCATTTTAACTGCACGACTGTGGGAGTGGGACAACCTTTTCTAATTTTCACAAGGCCCTATTTCAGGGGGGAGCATGTATTTGTAACACAGAAGAGTACCCTGTGGCCTACAGGCAGCTCTGGGTGAGAGGGAAGAGGTGTGCTTTCAGTTGTGGATGTGTTCTATTTTTGAAACACCTGAGGTATCTAGGGGAATTGCAGGGTAGGGAATAGTGATCAGGACCGAGGTTTAGCTGGAGTTATATAAACATGGAGCCATCAGTGTGCAGGAGAAGCAGTAACTACCCCATTGTACAAGGGCTATCTTCTGCCATGGCTCATTGCACCTAAGAATCATCAATTGTAAGATACAAACTAATTTCAGAGATGTTAGAATGTGAAAAAAATGAGCATCTTAGAATTTATATATATGATTACAGTCAAGAACTGCTATTGTCCCTGGATGCTTTATGGTTTTTTCAAGAGTGCCAAAATTAAAATGAAAGCAGAGACAAATCTCTAAATTTAATATTTTATTTGGGAATCACAGAATTGCAATTCAGGGTATACACAGACCAGGCAGTCTTCGGAATGTCCAAAGAACAAGAGGAGATTGGGAGTTTTATTAGAAAGATCAATGTTATGTACTGCTTTGAAAGAAATCTCATCAGCACTGGAGAAGCTTTTGAAAGCTGGCAAGCTCTGACTGATGAGTGACGGTAGTAGGTACAACTAGTCTTAGAGTCACACCCAGTCATTTTCAGCAGCTACAAGGTAAAACTGGTCTTTGGGTTACAGCAAGCTGTTTCAGCAGCTGGGCTTGTGAAAAATCCAGTTCTTGGAGCAGGTGCTCTGTGCCTCAAGTGCTTTTCCCGCCTGCCCTCTTGACTCAGATTTAGTTGGCTATGACAAGAATGACACAATTCATATTATCAACTTTCACAAGAGCCAAATAGAAAAGATACGGAAGGACTATTTGGAGGAACAGATGAATAGCTGGAACAGAAAGGAAGAAGAAGCCTTCAACTGTCCTTGGAGTATGTAGCTTCTTCCTAATTCAACTCACCTTTTCTGTGTTCTCCCTGCTGGCCATTTCTTTTTTTTATTAATTGTTATTTTATTTCAATAGTTTTGGAATATAGGTGGTTTTTGGTTACATGGATAACCAGGTAACCCTATGGGTGAGTCTTTTATCCCTCACCCACCTCTCAATCTTCCCCTCCAAGTCTCCAAAGTCCATTATATCATTCTTATGCCTTTGCATCCTCATAGTTTAGCTCCCACTTATAAGTGAGAACATACGATATTTGATTTTCTACTCCTGAGTTACTTCACTGAGAATAATGGCCTCCAGCTGCACCCAAGTTGCTGCAAAAGACATTATTTCATTCCCTTTCATGACTGAGTAGTATTCAACCATGTATATACACTCTATTTTCTTTATCTACCCATTGTTTGTTGAGGACTTAGGTTGGTTCCACATGTTTGCAATTGCAAATTGTGCTGCTATAAACACGCATGTGCATGTCTCTTTTTAATATAATGACTTCTTTTCCTCTGAGTAGATATTCACTGGTGGGATTGCTGGATCAAATGGTATTTCTACTTTTTGTCCTTCAAGGATGCTCCATACTGTTTTCCATAGTGGTTGTACTAACATACATTCCCCCCAGCAGAGTAAAAGTGTTCTCTTTTCACCACATCCACACCAACATTTATTGTTTTTAGATTTTTAATTACGGCCATTCTTGCAGAAGTAAGGTGGTATCTCATTGTGGTTTTAATTTGCATTTCTCTAATAATTAGTGCTGTTGAGAATTTTTTTCATGTTTGTTGTCCATTTGTATATCTGATTTTAAGAATTGTCTATTCATGCCTTTAGCCCACTTTTTGATGGGATTATTTGGGTTTTTTTTTCTTGCTGATTAGTTTGAGTTCCATGTAGATTCCGGATATTAGTCCACTGTTGGATGCATAGTTTGTGAAGATTTGTTCCCACTCTATGGGTTGTCTGTTTACTCTGCTAATTATTTCTTTTACTGTGCAGAAGCTTTTTAGTTTAATTATGTCCCATTTATTTATTTTTATTTTTGTTACATTTGCTTTTGGGGTCTTAGTCATGAATTAATTGCCTAAGCCAACAACTGCAAGAGTTTTCCCAATGTTATCTTATAGAATTTTTATGGTTTAAGGTCTTGGATTAAGTTTTGATCTATCTTGAGTTGATTTTGTAAAAGGTGAGAGATGAGGATCCAGTTTCATTATTCTACATGTGGCTTGCCAGTTTTCCCAGCACCATTTATTGAATAGGGTGTCCTTTCCCTAACTTACATTTCTGTATACTCTGTCAAAGATCAGTTGGCTGTAAGTATTTGGCTTTATTTCTGTGTTCTCTATTCTGTTCCATTGGTGTATGTGCCTATTTTTATACCAGTATCATGCTGTTTTGGTAACTATAGCCTTGTAGTATAATTTGAAGTCAGGTAATGTGATGCCTCCAGATTTGTTCTTTTTGCTTTGTATTGTTTTGGCTATGTGAGCACTTTTTCAGTTCCATATGAATTTTAAGATTGTTTTTTCTAGTTCTGTAAAGAATGATGATGGTATTTTGATGGGGATTGCATTGAATCTGTAGATTTCTTTGGGTAATATGGTCATTTTCACAGTATTGATTCTTCCCATTCATGAGCATAGAGTGTGTTTCTATTTGTTTGTGTCATCTATGATGTCTTTCAGCAGTGTTTTGTCATTTTCCTTGTAGAGATCTTTCACCTCCTTGGTTAAGTGTATTCCTAAGTTTTTTTTTTTTTTGTTTTAGTTTTTTTTTTTGTAGCTGTTGTAAAAGAGATTGAGTTCTTGATTTGATTCTCAGCTTTGTCATTGTTGATGTATAGCAGTGCTACTGATTTGTTTACATTGATTTTGTATCCTGAGACTTTATTGAATTCATTTATCAGATCTAGGAGCTTTTCAGATGAGTCTTTAAGGGTTTCTAGGTCTATGATCATATCATCAGCAAACAGTAACAATTTGACTTCGTCTTTTCCAATTTGGATGCCCTTTATTTCTTTCTCTTGTCTGACTGCTCAGGCCAGGACTTCCAGTACCATGTTGAATAGAAGTGGTGAGAGTGGGCATCCTTGTCTTGTTCCAGTTCTCAGGGATAATGCTTTCAACTTTTTCCCATTCAGTATGATGTTGGCTATCAGTTTGTCATAGATGGTTTTTACCACTTTAAGGTAAGTTCCTTCCATGCCTATTTCATTGAGGGTTTTATCATAAAGGGATGCTGGATTTTATCTAATGCTTTTTCCACATCTATTAAGATGATCATATGTTTTTTGTTTTTAGTTCTGTTTATGTGATGTATCATATTTATTGACTTGCCTATGTTAAACCATCCCTGCATCCCTGATATGAAACCCACTTCATCATGATATATTATATTTTTGATATGCAGTTTAATTTGGTTAGCTAGTATTTTGTTGAGAATTTTTGCATCTATGTTCATCGGGGATATGGGTCTGTAGTTTTCTTTCTTTGTTATGTCTTCCTGGTTTTGATATTAGTGTGATATTGGCTTCATAGAATGATTTCGGTAGGATTCTCTAATTCTCATATTTTGAAATAGTTTCAGTAGGATAGGTACCAATTCTTCTTTAAATGTCTGATAGAATTCAGCTGTGAATCCATCTGGTCCTGGAATTTTTTTGTCGGCAATTTTTTAAACTACTGTTTCAATTTTACCACTTGTTATTGGTCTGTTTAGAGTTTCTATTGATTCCTGGTTTAGTCTAGGAGGGTAGTATGTTTCCAGAAGTTTATCCATCTCCTCTAGGTTTTCTAGTTTGTGCACATAAAGGTGTTCACAATATCCTTGAATGATCTTTTGTATTTCTGTGGTATTGGTTGTAGTATCCCAAGTTTCATTCTAATTGAGCTTATTTGGATCTTCTCTCATTTTTTTCTTAGTTAATCTTGCTAATGGTACATCAGTTTTGTTTATCTTTTCAAATAACCAGTTTATTGTTTCATTTATCTTTTGTATTTTGTTTGTTTCAATTTCATTTAGTTCTGCTCTGATCTTTGTTGTTTCTTTTCTTCCGCTGGGTTTGGGATTAGTTAGTTCTTGATTCTCCAGTTTCTTGAGGTGTGACATTATGTTGTCAATTTGTGTTCTTTCATAGTTTTTGATGTAGGAATTTAATGCTATGAACTTTCCTCTTGGCATTGCTTCTGCTAGGTCCCAGAGGTTTTGATAAGTTGTGTCACTATTATAATTGATTTCAAAGAATTTTTAAATTTCCATCTTGATTTCATTGTTAACCCAAAAATCAATCAAGAGCAGACTATTTAATTTCCATTTATTTGTACAGTGTTGAGGGTTCTTTTTGGAATTGATTTCCAGTTTTATTCCACGGTGGTCTGAGAGGGTGCTTGGTATAATTTCAATTTTCTTAAATTCATTGAGACTTTCGTGGCCTATCTTATAGTCTCTCTTGCAGAATGTTCCATGTGATGATGAGAAGAATGTATATTCTGCAGTTGTTGGGTAGAATGTTCTGTAGATATCTGTTAAGTCCACTTGTTCTAGGGTATAGTTTAAGTCCACTGTTTCTTTGTTGACTTTCTGTCTTGATGATCTGTCTAGTACTGTCAGTGGAATGTTGGTCCCCACTGTTATTGTCTTGCTTTCTATCTCATTTCTTAGGTCTAGTAGTAATTGTTTTATAAATCTGGGAGCTCTTGTGTTAGGATATAAATTTAGGATTGTAATATCTTCCTGTTGGACTAATCCTTTTATCATTATATTTTTCTTTGTCTTTTTTTACTGTTATTGCTTTAAAGTCTGTTTTGTCTGATATAACAATAGCTACTCCTGCTCACTTTTGGTTTTCATTTGCATGAGATAGCTTTTTCCACCCTTTTACCTTATGTTTATGTGAGTTCTTATGTGTTAGATGAGTCTCTTAGAGACAGCAGATATTTGGTTCTTGATTTTTTTTATCCATTCTGCCATTTTGTATCTTTTAAGTGGAGGATTTAAGCCATTTACATTCAATGTTAATATTGAAATGTGAGGTGCTATTCTATTCATCGTGTTACTTGTTACCTAAATACTTTGTTTTTTTAATTGTGTTATTGTTTTATAGGCCCTATAACATTTATGCTTTCAGGAGGTTCTATTTTGGTGTATCTCAAGCTTTTGTTTCCAGATTTAGAACTTCTTTTAGCATTTCTTGTAATGCAAGTTTGATAGTGGCAAATTCTCTCATCATTTGTCTGAAAAAGACTTTACCTCTGTTCATTTATGAAGCTTAGTTTTGCTGGATACAAAATTCTTGACAAAAATTATTTTGTTTAATGAGGCTAAAGATAAGACCCCAATCCCTTCTGGCTTATAAGGTTTCTGCTGAGAAATCTGTTGTCATTCTGACAGGTTTTCCAGTATAGGTTATCTGACGCTTTTGTCTCACAATTGTTAAAATTCTTTGTCTTAACTTTCGATAACCTGATGACTATGTACTTTGGTGATGATCTTTTTCCAGTGAATTTCCCAGGTGTTCTTTGAGCTTTTTGTATTTGCATAACTAGATCTCTAGCAAGGCCAAGTATGTTTTCCTCAATTATTCCCTCAAATTAGTTTTCCAAACTTTTAGACTTCTCTTCTCCCTCAGAAATACCAATTTTCTTAGGTTTGGCCATTTTACATAATCCCATATTTCTTGGAGACTTTGTTCATATTTTAAAATTTTTTTCTTTGTGTGATTGGGTTAATTCAAAAGCCTTTTCTTCAAGCTCTGACGTTCCTTCTTCTACTTGTTCTAGTCTATTTTTGAAACTTTCTACTGCATTTTGTATATTCCTAAGAGTGTCTTTCATTTCCAGAAGTTCTGATTGTTTTGTTTATGATATCTAGTTCTCTGGAAACTTTTGCATTCATATCCTAGATTTTTAAAATTTCTTTATGCTTGTTTTCAACTTTTTCTGGTACCTCCTTGAGTAGCTTAATAATCACCTTCCGAATTCTTTATCTGGCATTTCAGAGATTTGTTCTTGATTTGGATCCATTGCTGGGGAGCTAGTGTGATATTTTGGGGAGTGTTAAAGAACCCTGTTTTGTCATATTACCAGATTTACTTTTCTGGTTCCTTCTCATTTGGGTAGACTATTTCTTCAAATTGTTCTTGAATTTATTTTTGACTGGACTGTTTTTTTTTTTAAGCATATGACTTTAATGCTTATAGTTTATTTTAGCCTAATTTGATTCTTTGTGCTTTTAAGAGTGAGCACTCTGTATGAATTCCTTAGTGACAGAGAGTCTTGTGCACTGGCTTTCCCAGACGCTAGTTGTAGCAGTTATATACTTAGCGCATGGGCACGTTCACTGCCTCCTATAGGGTTGGAATGGCAGGGATCTCTTGAAGCTTATCTAATTATCTCAAGGTATACAGTTTATTTATTTATTTACTTTTTCCCCAGTATGTTATTTTCTGAATTGATGATTCAGGCTTTAGGCCAATTAGGGGAGGTGTCCTTAGGTAGGCAATGGTAGTAACTAAGGCAGGTGTGTAGATGTAATACCCAATGGTTGGCAGAGGTCCCAGGCTTGATGAAAGTGGCTGGGGGAGCTCTCAGATGTGCTGAGGTTTTATCAGGGTGAAGGGTGGGAGTTACCTCAGCCCCCCTGCCAGGCCCCTGTTGACCATTATTAAAGTGATAGATAATGAAGTAAAAATAATCAAATTATTACGATACAGAGGGTTTCTGTCTACATGATACAGAAGGACAAAGATGCCAAATGAAACAGGAATAAAGGAAATGTAGGAAATAAAATCAAAGCAAAGAAGTTAAATTAATGAATATAGTTTAGATGAAATGAAAACTTACAGATACACTGAAATCATCTTTGATAACTTCTACAAGCTCATTCACTAGAAGCAACTACTCTCATGAAGTAGGTGTGGATCCTCTCCAGTCCATGCTTTATCCCTTTATTGCAGGTAAATATAGCCATAGAAAGTATAATGTTTTAAAAATTCTACATGAATTGCATCATGCTACACATTTCTGGGGTGATTTTTTTAAATTTTGGCCAACAATTATGTTTTAGTTGGTTATATATTTGGGATCACAAACATGTCTACTATGAAACTGAAATATTTGCCTCCTAATTAAACAAGAAATAACTATATAATAACGATCAGGATCAAAGTGTCCACACAGAACAGTAGCAGATGCAGGTGACTGCTGGACCTCTTCCCAGCCTCTAGCTCCCTAAGGCAGGCACCATATCCAGGGACCGAGTCCACACAGGAAAGATCCTGAAGCATCCGAGAACACAGCCACATTCTTGTCATGCCATTGCCCTTTCATTCTTTCCTTATAACATCATGTAAGAGGGCACAGCATGTTTCCCATGCTGGACCCTGCTCTGCTCACTCCACACACCTTCCAACACCCACCATGGACACTGTTCAGCAGCTGGAAGAAAGATGGCACCTGATGGACAGCAAAGGTTTTGATGAATAATAAATACATGAAGGAACTAGGAGTGGGACTAGCCCTCTGCGAAAAAAGCCCTATGGCCAAAAAAGATTGTATTATCTTTTTTGATGGCAAAAACCTCACAAGAAAGATAAGAAAAGAGAAATCATGTAATAGAGTGTTAGAATATTAATAAATACATGAGTTAGAACACAACCTCATGTGTCAGTACGCTAGGGTCCCTGAACACCATCCCTGACTCAGGTTTTCCAGCATGCTTGTATCACTCAGTACAGTCCCTGACTCTGATTTTAGTACATGTCTATTTATATATCTTTTTCCTGACAGTTCTTTCGGCCGGAACCACCATCTTCCAGTAATTCACCAAAATGATGAACACAAAGGCAAAGAGGAGAGGCACCTGATATATGTTCTCTAGGCCTTTTAGAAAACAGAGAGTTTTTCCTTTGGCCACATATTATAGGCAAATCTATAAGAAAGGTGGCATTGTAGACATCAAGGGAATGGGTACTGTTCAAAATGGAAGGCCCCACAAGTGTTATCATGGCAAAACTAGAAGAGTCTACAGTATTATCTGGTACGCTGTTGGCCTTATTGTAAACAAACAACTTAAGGGCAAGATTCTTGCCAAGAGAATTAATATGCATATTGAACACATTAAGCACTCCAAGAGCCAAGATAGCTTCCTGAAACGCATGAAGGAAAATAATCAGAAAAAGAAAGAAGCCAAAGAGAAAGGTACCTGGGTTCAACTGAAGGGCCAGCCTGCTCCACTCAACGAAGCACACTGCGTGAGAACCGATGGGAAGGAGCCTGAGTTGCTGGAACCTATTCCCTATGAATTCATGGCATAGTAGGTGTTAAAAAAACAAAAGACCTCTGGACTGTAAAAATGTTTCTATTCATTGAGTAGAAGTGTGGTGTCTTCTCCCCAAAATATTTAAAGCAAATTTTAATTGTGTTCTTATCCATTATGTAATGTCTTTACTATTTAATGTATTTCTTGCTGAAAGATGTGAGGTGGCTTATTGTGGAACAAATTACTCAATTGGTGAGAAAATGGCCAGATATTATTTATGAAATATGTGCACTGGTTTGAAGATAGTCCCTCTAAATCATCATGGAATAATTTACAAAAATTTAAAAAATAATAATTTTCTTTTTTAAATCAAGATGACAGCCGAAAACTTTGTTTTCTAAGCCGGTGGCTCTCAGCACCCATATCCAGGTCCCACCCTGCAGACCAAATCCAGTTTCTAGCCTGTTTTTTGTCCAGCTAGCAAACTAAGAATGGCTTTTTCAATTTTAGGTTTTTTGTTTTTTTTTAAAGAAATATGCTAGAGACCAAATGTGGCCCATAAAGCCTAAAATCTTTACTGTGTGGCCCTTTACAGAAAATATATGCTGACCTCTGATTTAACCCATCATTGTTCTTTACTGACACTCCTGTAACTTCAAGAGATTAAGGTGTATAGAGCTGTTCAACCTCACTTCAAATACTTTTTAGTCTGTTTTCTGGGTAAATTTTATGACTTCTTCCACGCTTCCTACAAAAACTCCCTCCAGCCAGTGCTCCCTGCAACAACACATGGTTCTTTCTACTTGACTATTTTTCCATTCTTGTGAGCTGTGGGCTTAAAAGTTATATAACCAAGCTTCTTAAAAGATGGATTCGAATGAAGCTACAAACACATACATTTTGAATTTTAGTGCCTCAACACTCGGCAATCTCAGGTATCTTTTTTTTTTAAGCTATGTTAACCCTAATGTCTAGAAATCACTTAATTGGGCAACTTCAGCTAATATACTATGTATATATGTAATATAAATCTAGACTCATTTTTAGCTAAGGCTTGCAATTTCTGTATTTTGCCTATTTATGCACTGTAAAAATAGGTTATTTTCTCTCCACTCCCCTCATAAAAATAGCTTAGTCCACATTGACCTAAAATGTTCTTCTTTCAGAAAATCGCTTTCCATAACTGTCAGCTTTTGAAGTTTCTGAACTTCAGAATTTCTCAGTGGAACTGGATTATCATAGTTTTTCTGCTTTATTTGTTGACCTAGCAGGCAAAGTTAAAATGCTGGGGTAATACTATTCAAATCTATTTATTCCCAATGGAAAAAAAAAATCAACTTTCTTATTGTTTGCTTTAAAATATATGCAAAGTTCTGTGAGAAGTCAGAGATCATTCCACTAGGATCGATTGAGCTCAGTCTCACACAGGCGACACTTGGAAGGCTTAGGGATATATAGTTTACCTGATGTTAAGGTAAAGCAGCAAATTAAGAGAGCTAAAGAACCTGTGGGGTGGATATTTGGGATTTGGCTTTCCAGACCTCCAAATTTCCTGCTATCACACCCGATTTGCTCTTAGGCAATGTGGCTTGGTTGGGGCTGATCCTACCAGTGTAGAAAAAGAGCTAACAAAGCAGACCTTGAGCCTGCTGCCCTTAGAAAGATATGCTTCTGAGGTTGACCCCCGGCTGGTATCTGGGAACTTAAATTTTGGGAAGCTTCCCACCATTTCCTCACTGAGTGGCTCTCTGTGCCATGTTTGTACAAACAATGTGGTTTATGCTAAACACCTGCTTTCCTCCTGAGTCTGGAATTTGGGGATGTGCTCAGGGAGAGGAGCCCATGTGAATAAGATCCCAGTAAAAACCTGGGAAACTGCCTCTCGAAATGAACTTCACTGGTAGTCAAAGGAAATCACAAAAGAGACAAGTAGAAGTCAGATTAGCAGGTTCATTAAGAAGTTAATATATTTCTCACTGAAAGGTAAGAAGAATTAAGAAGGATGGGACATTTGACAATATTAAGTATTACAGAAGGGTTAAAGAGCATGGCTAATAAGTTGCCAAATCTGGATATGAGTAGTTCTCTGACCATTAATATTGACAGAGATCTGTAAGAAAATTAAAACATAACTTCCTTAAGTTTTAGGTATCTAGGGTATATAATCAACACTTTCAATAATATATGGTGGCATTAATTTTAACATGCTATTTCTATTGGACACTAAAGCTTTCCCAAGCTCAACAGAAACAACTATTTAGTACAATAGACCAACATTAAAAATACTGCCATTGTTCTTTCTAATTCAATTGGCATAACAACAGATCACTCTGAATTAAATTTAAAAATACTATACAGTTCATGAGACAAAGCCATAATGGCCAAAAATATAATTTCTTTCTATGCCTTCTACTTACCCTGTTCACTCATTAAAATCAGCAACAGTCTTCTACTGTTCCATCACTGTTCTAAGTATCACAATTCGAAATTTCTGAAACCTCCCCTGATCCCTGAATTTACATTCTTGTTTCCTCAAATAAAGTGTGCTGAGTTCTACAAAGCCCCGTTCAGGATTGAAAGACATATTCCTCAGTATGATACTGGTACAAAACAGACATACCGAGCAATGTAACTAAATAGAGAACTCAGAAATAAGACTGCACACCTACAACCATCTGATCTTTATCAAATTTGACAAAAACAAGCAATGGGAAAAAGATTCTCTAATAGGCTTAATAAATGATGCTGCAAGTGCTAGTTAGCCACATGCAGAAAATTGAAACCGGACCCCTTTCTTACACCTTACACAAAAACTAACTCAAGATGGGTTGAAGACTTAAATGTAAAAACTTGAAACTATAAACCCTAGAAGAAAATCTAGGCAATACCATTCAGGGCACAGGCATGGGCAAAGATTTCATGACAAAAATGCCAAAAGCAATTGCAACAAAAGCAAAAATTGGCAAATGGGATCTAATTAAACTAAAGAGCATCTGCACAGCAAAAAAAACTATCATCAGAGTGAACAGACAACCTACAGAATGGGAGAAAATTTTTGCAATCTATCCATCTGACAAAGATCTAATATCCAGAGTCTACAAGGAACCTAAACAAATGTACAGGAAAAAAAACAATGCATTAAAAAGTGGGCAAAGGACATGAACAGGCACTTCTCAAAAGAAGACATATATGTGGCCAAGAAACATGAAAAAAAGTTCAACATCACTGATCATTAGAGAAATGCAAATCAAAACCACAATGAGGTATCAACTCATGCCAGTCAGAATGGCAATTATTAAAAAGTCAAGAAACAATAGATGCTGGCAAGGCTGTGAATAAATAAGAACGCTTTTACACTATTGGGGGGACTGTAAATTAATTCAACCATAGTGGAAGACAGTGTGCTAATTCCTCAAAGACTTAGAGGCAGAAATACCATTTGACCCAGCAATCCCATTACTGGGTATTTACCTAAAGGAATATAAATCATTCTATTATAAAGGTCCATGCACACAAATGTTCACTGCAGCACTATTCACAATAGCAAAGACATGGAATCAACCCAAATGCCCGTCAATGATAGACTGGGTAAGGAAAATGTGGTTGCTATATACAATGGAATACTTTGCAGCCTTAAAAAAGAATGAGATCATGTCCTTTGCAGGGACATGGATGGAGCTGGAGGTCATTATCCTTAGCAAACTAATGCAGGAACAGAAAACCAAACAAACACTGCATGTTCTCACTTATAAGAGGGAGCTGAATGATGAGAACACATGGACACATGGTGGGGAACAACTCACACTGGGGCCTGTTATGGGGGTGAAGGTGGAAGGAGGGAGTGCATCAGGAAGAATAGCTAATGGATGCTGGGCTTAGTATCTAGGTGATGGTATGAGCTGTGCAGCAAACCACCATGTCACATGTTTACCTGTGTAACAAACCAGCACATCCTGCATATGTACCCCTGAACTTAAAAGTTCTAAGGAAAAAAAAAAAAAACATATTCCCCCAACTGCTGGGCAAGCCAACTCCAGAAATTGCTCTGCCGCTTTGATCAAGGTCATGGCCCCACTGCAGAGCAGGTCATAACAATGACCAGTTGCCTCAGGACAATTCTGAATGGCCATCCCAGCTTCAGAGCCACCCAAAAGATCAGTCCAGGCCTTATGGTAACTGCAACCACAGCCTAATGTCTCCGTCCGCCCAGCTCTGCTTCCTTTGCTTCTCCTGGCAGGTACTGCTCCTAAAAGCACCTCCCAAGTCAACTTCCTGCACATGAATCTCTATCTCAAAGTCGGCTTCCTGGGAAACTCAGCCCGTTCCTTCCTGGGAACCTAGCCACCCACACATATTCTCCTCAGCTGTGTTACATGACTGAAATTTACTCCAACCCTGACCTTTGCATCCCACTTGCTGCTGCTCACCTCTGCAGCCAACTTACCCAAGGAGCATCTCCCAGGACACTTCATCAGAGCTAAATGCTGAGGAAAACAGTGATGTGGCAGTACTTGCTAGTGACCATCTTTTTGATTTGAGACTGCTGATTATTCAAGAAAGCTATACTTGGTAGATTTATAAACATTATATGTAGTAAAGAATTTCCAGCAAAGGGGAGGGGAGAAAAAAGAAAACTATTTGGGAGCACAAAGACTTTTCTCTTGCTTTAGAACACAATACTATCAGAACAAAGTGTGAAAAACGAGTGCATATATGCAAATTCACATAAAAACTCGGGTATCAATAAATAAAAAAATAGAAAATCACAAAAAACAAAGGTATCAAATTTGGGCTTTTATTGATTTAATTTTCCATTCAACTTATCAATGCTATCGCAAATTCTAAGGAAACTGGACTTCGGTGAAATTTTTTAATTGTGAAGATACAGATCTAAGAACAGAAGGATAATTATGTGCTAGCTTATATATAGTTCCTTGTAAAATAATGATACATGAAAATTAGTAGAAAATGAAAATCTGCAGTTATCTGATATCTGAAAATGTTAAGCAATTTCCCCTGCATCTTAGCTCTAATCACTTTTGCAGAACAATCAAGCATATTTGGGTGAGGAGAGTATTTAATTATTCCATTTTTATTAATAGTGTAGTGTGCCCTTCAGAGCTTGGCATAGTCTTTAAGAATCATCTGAAGTTTCTGGCTCAGCATGATGTTCCCTCTGGCCTTCAGTCTGCCACTAAAGAATGCCTGCAAGGAGAGGATGGAAAAAGAGTGCCAATTGTTACCATGTTATAGTTTCTTTTTTTTTTTTTAAGATCATTATTCAGGCTGAATACAATTTAGTTAATAATTCTGGACAACAAAGGCAACTTTTATTTAGCAATGACAACTTAATAACTATAGATAGCACATACTTTTTAGATATCTAAAAAAGAAAAAATGACTCCTGTGTATTTTAGAAAACTATACAATAATTTATCTGAACTCACGGATCTGGGAGTTCTGTTTCAACCTACGTTTCTGGCTTTACTTTAGGTTCTTACATGTGAATTTGAGACCATATTAATAAAAGGCTACACTGTATTCCTAATAAAAATATTCAATTCAGAACTTTTAAAAGCAGATTTAAAATATTTACTACAGTTTCATGAACTAGAAAGCCACGAAATGACAAATTAGAGAATATAACACAATAGTAAACAGATCACGGCTGTAGCATCAGAACGCCTAAGTTAAATTCCAGGTCTGCCCCTTAATAGCAAGGTGAGCTTGAGAAAATGCTTAGATAACGTGGCCTCTCTGAGCATCAATCTCCTCATCCATAAAACGCATAACAGTACCTAAATAACACAACTCTATTGTGTGCATTAAATAATGTGTACAGTGCGTAGTTTAGTTTGACGTGATAAGAGAGTATTAATTCACGATCATTACGAAGCAAAAGCTTGTGTGTTAAAAAACAAAGGGCTCCTGTAGCAGTTCTGTATCTAACCTGATACAGAAACTGGTGCAAGTTCCTTAAGTTCTCCTTCAGTGTAAATTCCCTATCAGTAAAATAAAAATAATCAATCATCGTTTTTACAGCTTACATAAAATATGAAGTGAAAAAGCCTCTAGATTTCTAGCGAAATGGAAAAAATAGTGATACCTATACACACTTAGCATTACAAAGCAACTCCACAAATATAATCTCACTTAAGAATCATAGCGGTCAACTTGAAGTGGGCATATCAGCAGTTCTTACCCCGGCTGACAGATGAGAAACTGAATTTCAGAGAGCTTATTAAATAACCTGCTCAAGTCTACAGAGCCAGCAAGAAGTAGAGCCAGGGCTTAAACTCAAGTGTTCTTTGCTCAGCAATGCTTGTTAACAATACTTGTTAACTAGCACCACTTAGTCTCAGAAGCAAACCCTCCTAAACTGGAGAAAAGGCAACAACTTTTTATTCCAGAAATAGTAAGAGAGAGCTCATTCAGTCACAATGAAATTCATTCAAACAGGAGACCAGAATTTCAAAACTAAGATTTCTTTCACTATGCAGTTACAAAAAACAAACAAACAAAACGATGGTCTGCAACTCTGCACGGAAGGAGTCAGTACTTAGGCCTGCCTGCTAGGTACTACACTCTGAAAGAGATTTACAACCTAAAACAAGAACACCTAATTACTTGAAGTAAAAATATCAATTTTGAACATTTTTGAGCAGAAGAATTTTGTACATAAATCTTTCCTCCTATCTATTTTCTTATTTCTTAAAGCTCTTAACGATACGTCCATATTGCCAGTTTCCAAACTCTGCACTGCCATGCACCGGACATCACAGCAAACTCTCTCAGGGGCACTTTGGAATGCTGTTAATTTGGAAGGAAAATACAGTCATACTGGTTGAACACAAAAAACTAATTGTTTTGAACTACTTCATAAATGAAACTGTCAGGTATATGGTTTGGCCTAGGAGTGCAATGCAAAAAGTAGTAGACTATAAACTGCCATCAAGGAAGAAGGTCTGGAAGCACTGTGCTTTCCAGAAAGGCTATACCAACTATTGATTAATTGATTGAGACAGGGTCTTGCTCTGTCACCCAGGCTACAGCTGCATGATCACGCTCACTGCAGCCTAAACCTCCTGGGCTCAGGTGATCCTCCCACCTCAGACTCTCAAGTAGCTGGGACCACAGGTGTGTGCCACCACACCAGGCTAATTTTTTTTTTGGAAGAGACAGGATCTCACTATGTTGCCCAGGCTCAAACTCCTGGACTCAAGCAATCCTCCTGCCTTGGCCTCCCAAAGTGCTGGAACTACAGGCACCAGACATTGTTCCTGGCCTATACCAATTTTATATTCCCTCCAGCTCCATGTAAATTATCTTATCCTAACCTTAAAAATACTATTTTCTTACACTTTGAAAACATGAGGCAAAAATAACATGCTTTAATTTGTATTTTTGGATACTGGGAAAATTTTTTTTTCTTTCGTATGTTAGTCATTTCTATTTATTTCATTAATTACTGTTCCATACCTTTTGTTCACTTTTTCTTTTTATTATTATTATACTTTAAGTTCTAGGGTACATGTGCACAATACACAGGTTTGTTACATATGTATACATGTGCCATGTTGGTGTGCTGCACCCATTAACTCGTCATTTACATTAGGTATATCTCCTAATGCTATCCCTCCCCCCTCCCTATCCCCCAAGACAGGCCCTGGTGTGTGATACTCCCCACTCTGTGTCCAAGTGTTCTCATTGTTCAATTCCCACCTATGAATGAGAACACGCAGGGTTTGGTTTTCTGTCCTTGCAATAGTTTGCTGAGAATGATGGTTTCCAGCTTCATCCATGTCCCTACAAAGGACATGAACTCGTCCTTTTTTATGGCTGCAGAGTATTCCATGGTGTATATGTGCCACATTTTCTTAATCCAGTCTGTCATTGATGGACTTTTGTTCACTTTTTCTATTGAGATAGTAGTGCTTTCCAGAATTTTTGGAATTACACTATGTATCATCGTTTTATTTTTTTCCCTCGATTTATGGAAATATACTATAGAGTCTGACATGCAGACGTTTCTAATTTCTATATAGCCTGAACTACTGATAATGAGCTTTCATTCCTTACTTCTATATTCTCTTTAATCTACCTGAGTATTAACTGAATGTCTACAGTATACCAGGCAATATTCTCGGCTAGGCTGAAATCTGTCCCTGTTCTCACAGAGCTAACATCAAACTCAGGGAGTCAGAAAGGAAAATGTAAACAAATAATTAAAGCCTATTATACATGCAATGAAGGAGAAAACAGGTTGTTCTCAGAATGTCACAGGAAGAAATTACTTTGGATGAAATGAAGCCAGCCATGCAAACAGCTAGGGGGAGAAATTCCAGAAAAGGCAAATGCATAGACATTGAAGGAGTAAAAGCAGACGGGAAGGAACTGAGGAAGGACAAAATAACAATAAAATAACTAGAATGAGCATTATAGGTGACGAGGCAAGTGGCATGGGATGCAGCCGGAAAAAGGAGCAAGGGAAAGAAACATCATATACGACACGGTACCAGCTAGTTTGGATTTTATACACATGCAAAAGGAAATCTTGGAGATTTTTATCAAGTGGGATGATAAATATGAACCAGTAATTAATGAAAGTAGTAGAAATGACTAACATAAATAATCTAATCTGATTTACATTTTTAAAGGATTACTCTGGCTCCTGGGTGGAGAACAACAGACTGAATGGGAGAGACAAGACTGGAGGAAGTAAGACAGGTGAGAGATGACGGAGGCTGGTATCACGGTGATATCTCTAGAGAGGAAGAGAAGACGAATTCAAGATATATTTTGGAGAAAGATCAGACAGAAGTAAGGATGAAAAGGATACAGAAGGGCAGAAGGAATCTAAGATAATTTTTACATTTCTGGGCTTATTAATTTGGGTAAATAGATGATGGTGCCACTGATTAAGAAGGAAGAGATGGGGGGAGAAAAATAAATCACAAGTTCTATTTTGGTCACGGAAAGTTTGACATGCCAGTAAGTTTCTCATCCGAGTGGTCAAGCAGAGGGGTGGTTCTATCACTATGGAGCTCAGAGAAGATCAAGTGGATCCAAATTCCTCGCCTGCAGGCCTTTGTACTGGTTGTTTCCTTAGCGTGATGACTCATTCTGATACTCTGTTCAAGTCTCTATCAGCCATTTCAGGTACCTTAGAAAACCCCCAGAAGGTATTTTAAACAACCCAATTTAACATAGTTCCCCTGTCCTGTCACAGTCCAACTCAAGGGTTGGCAAACAACAGCTGGAGAACCAGATCTAGTCAGCTGTGTGTTTCTGTAAAGTTTTATTGTAACACAGTCACACTCCATTGTTTACATATTCTGCATGGCTACTTTAAGGCTACAATGGCAAAGCTGAAGAGCTGCAACAGAGACCACCTTGCCCACAAAGCCTGAAATATTTACTATGTAACCCTTTACAGAAAAAGTTTGCCAGTCATTGCTTTAACACTGTACTCAGCCTTATTTTTCCCTAACTTGAAATTTTATTTCTTTTGCATTAGTACACTAAAAGGAAGCTCCATACAGTAGGGTTTTGTCTTAATTCAGCCGATACCTAGAACCTGAATCAGAGTAGGTACTAAATAAATTCCTGGAAAGAAATTAACAGAGGGTTCATTGCACTGCGAAGCACTATAGCTCTTCATACATATTATTGGGTTTAGTTCTTATAACAAGCCTTTGTAAATACTGTAATTATTAAACTCATTTTACAAATAAGAAAATTAAGGCTTTTGGATGTCAGGACCAAGATTCAAATTTAGATTTTATCTGATGCCAAAGACTATTTTTTACCTACTATACTACAATTCCTTTTAGTCTTTCTCTACAGGAAAGTCGTATATTTCCTCATTTATTCCCATTACTCCTACGTGAAAGCTATTCTTAAATAACTGCACTCAGCCATTTGTTTGAACTGCTTCATTCTAAGAATCAGTAAGTTAGTTCCCTTGGGATTTCTAACTACATAATCACAAATGAAAATAACAAATTCTTCTCCTCCATTCTAACTGCCACATCAATTACTTTAATTTTCTATATTTGTGGATTGGCCAAAAGTTTCAGAATAACATTAACTAAATAATGGTCACAGAAGGCACTCTTGATTTAATCATGATTTTCCACTGAAATGCCTGTAAGATTCACCCTAAGACAGACATCGGCTATTATGTTAAAATACCCTTCTAGTTCCAATATTCAATGATTTCTTAATCTTATATATTGGGAATGTCTAATTTTATGTAGTATCTACTAATATCATATGGTTTTTCACCTTTGAACACATAACAGAACATATTAAAAAATATAGGTGTGGGTTCAGTCTTAAAAAGTGTCAGCTGAAACTCCATTAAAAAAGAAATATATGACCTGTCAACCAGAATATCAGTAGCAACTATGTCATCTTCAGAGTTGTAAGAAACCTGGCTTATTAATCAGAATTTGGGAGCCAGCTTAAAAACTGCAATTGTCAAAGAGGAAACAATAACACAATGAATAAATGAACATTTGAGAACATTACCTTCTGAGGGTCAAGCTTGCCCAGGACCACCTCCATGAAATCTTCATCTGAAAGTATGATTGTTGTATCAGCAGCACCTTTTGCAGGGCCTTGGTACACTTTTCCAGAACCACTCTTCAGGTCAATAGCTGGGAAAAATAGGAAGAAACCAATGTGTATCTTTTTCTCTACACAAAATGAGGGTAAAATAAACCAAGTAAAATGCCGACATTTCTATAGTTTCCACATTAATGTGGCACTTATTCTACACTATTCTCTTGATTATACATTATCTATCATTTAGAAAAAAGCAAAATAGAGAAATTCAGGAATACAGAAATTCAAGGTAAAGAAGTGGAACTTCCAGTTCTGTAGTGGCTCAGGTCATGGTCTGCAACCACCACCATCACCTTGAGTTTACAGACACTTATAAGATCACAGCTAAACTTATTGCAGAAGTGAAGAAATAGACTGTATTCATTTTCTCTTAGTGGCAGAATTCATTATAGGCATCTTACTGTCGATATTTAGCTCTGTATTTATGTAATAACTAAGCTTCTGAAAGAGTCCATAACAATTTCAGTCATACTTTACAGCATTCAATGAGGGAGGGGTGAGGTAACAGATGACAACATGGCATCTGAAAACTCGGAGACCCCTGAGGATCCTATTAGGATGTATACTTTACAAACCACAAAGGGCTACTACAAGAGAAAGAAGGAACTGTTTTTGTTTATGCCACCTTCCCTTAATATTAGAAGGTCTTTGCTGGCACAAACATTGTTTTGTCTTTGTATCCCCTGTACTTCCTTGAAGAGAAAATACTTAGGAGTTATTTGTTAAATGGAAAAGCACATGAAAGAAGGATGTGTAACCCCCCCCAAAAAAATATATATATAATATATATTAATAGTAACAAATACAAAGAAAAAAACTCAGGTTAAAATTAAGATTTTAAAAAAATCACACCAAGAGCATACTAGTTTTGTGTTATTTCTGCCAAAAGTTCATAAACTAAAACTAATCATGAAAAAAGCATTAACTAAAACAAACCAAAAGCATGCTATAAAGTAATTGGTCTCCAGTCTTCAAATATCTCAAAATCAAGAAAAGCAAAGACTGAGGAACTCATCCAGATCAAAGCAGACTAGAGACCTAAGAACCAAATGTAATGTATAATCCCAGATTGGACCCTGATCAATTCTTTTTCTTCCTTCATTTTAATAATGAATAATAATTATTGTTTTGCAATAAAGGACATTATTGGGACAATTGTTGAAATATTAACCAGATCTGTAGATTAGCTAATATACTGCATCAATGTTAATCTCCTGATATTGATCTTTGTTGTGTGAATAGATAAGAGAATGTCTTTGTTCTTAAAAAAAATGCCAGTAGAATAGTCTCTTAGGCATACAAGGACATCATGTCTGCAAGTTACTCTTAAATGCTTCAGAAGAAAAAAACACATATGATAGAAAAAAATAGTAAAGAAGATGGGATACAAATTTTAACAATTTGAGGAAACTGGATGAAAGACAGACAAAAGTTCTCTACTATTTTTGCAACTTTTCTATAATTCTGAAATTGTTTCAAAGAAAAAAATCACAAAATGATGTTATTAAGAAGAATAACACATAGAAGATGGAAAGTCAGAATTGTTTTAAAGGATTTTTTGCATTTCTGTGTACTTTTGAAGATAAACGTACATGAGCATGCAGTCAGGAGCTGCTGCTCGTAAGAGAAGCAGCAGTCACTGTTGCTTTGGGAATGGTGACCCCTGAGGCAGATATGCCTCCAACAGGCCCCTATTCCTAACTGGAGAGCATATTTGTTTTCAAGGAAAATCTTTCAAGACTTTTCTATAAATGCATGAGACACTCATTTCAATCCAAATCCAATGTTTGGAACCATCACCCTTGAGATTTATTTCATATCCAAGTTGAGAATCCTAAGCGGCAATCTGGTTTGACTGCTAGAAGATGAGCACCAACCCACGAGCTCAGAGGTTTTAATGATCAC
The DNA here is from genome assembly GCF_001698545.2 of Rhinopithecus bieti. NCBI lineage: Eukaryota > Metazoa > Chordata > Mammalia > Primates > Cercopithecidae > Rhinopithecus > Rhinopithecus bieti. The sequence goes on from NW_016805421.1 coordinate 187,854, forward strand.
ATGGTATCCTCAAGAATTAACTATTCTGGTATCAAAAGAATGCCCGTTCCCAAATCTCTGTAAATTCTTACATATTGTGGCAAATGTCTAAGATTCAAAATAGATAACCTCTAAGAGTCAAAGAACATCCTCATCCAGTCACATTGTCATACAGTACACATACAGTACATAATGGAGGCTTGGATTTTGTCTAGACATGCAGACTTTACACAATTAATTATAGTACATATCTTTTAAAACTCGGCTCATTTTATTATTTAACAAATAATATTCAAACAAAAATCCAGAGTATTTGTACCATCTTGCTATCTAAATGTAAATTCCTCTTATGTTCCTATAATGGAAATGATTACAAACATGTGAAAGGAAACCAAATTTAAATTCAGGAGGAAAACCACCAAACTGCTCAAAGTCAACCAGCTTAAATGTATCATCCTAAAGAAAACAAAACAGATTTTGCTCAGCAACATTGTATTCAGCACATGGAAATAAATCTTTGTCAAAAGTTTCAGTAATATTATTTTACAGGTATTGGATACATTCAAACAATAGATTTCTATTTGAAAGTATAGGATTGTCTGTGCCTCGACTACCAATAAATTGCATATTTAAAACCTGTGGGCCAAATTCTAGGACATTCATTTTGTTTACAGACAAATGGAAATTTTAGAACCATTATTCCATGAAATGAACAGGAACAGCAGGACCAACAAAGATTTTCCTTCCATTTTCTTCCCACGTCATGAAGCAAGATGGTGCATGAAGTTAACGTTCTTCGTTCCAACTACTAATTCCTCAAATATGCTTTCCAACTCTCTGCCTCCAGCTATGAAGTTACTCCTAAGTTCAGACCCACAGTCTGCACAATCTAGTGCAGGTACAGTGTGGGTACCACAATTTATCTTCTTCTCTCCCAAACCTTCCTCCTCTACCTGTTTCATACTTCTAGTAACGCAGCCAGCATCCTCAAGCACACACATCAGGCTCCAAACCACAGCATTAGTTTTGACTCTTTCTCATTCCTGTTGTTTTTTAGACATAATCAGTAGCTAAGTTAGCCAATTCAATCTTAGCAACAGTTCTATATGGGCCTCTCCTCTTCATTATTACCGTTTCCTTAATTGAGGTCCCCTTCCTTTTACTCTGCAGTGCAACAACCTTTGTTTCCTCAACTCCAGTATTTCAGCTTTCCTGACACACTGCCTCTAAATAATTATTCCTACGGATTTAAAAAAAATAAAAGGCATCCTGTCTATTCATATTTGTAGTCTCCACCTAGCAGAGAACTTGGCATATAAATACTCAAATGTTCATTGAATGAACCAATCCTCCCATTCTCTGAAAGCAGAGAGCACCCTTTTCCATGTCTCTTAACACTTGTGTTCTACAAGAATTATTTATATACATGTACAGGCCCACAATTCCTTATCTGAATGAACTGCTTCAGGCTGATGTGTTTTGGAATTTGGAATCAGATTTTAGGAAGGAAATATAATACATAAAACATGTATTCCATATTACAAATGGCCCCCAACAGTGCAACAATCTATAAACAAGTATATTACTTCTACACTTGTCTAACTCACATTAGGTGAGTTAAAGACAATCGATAGCATCATGTAAGTTCAAGTCAGGCTTCACCACCAGTGAATCATGAGAAAAAAACTGTTCACTTTTAGAGCTTTCTGGTTTCTGGAGTTTCAGATAAGAGTACCTGTGTTTTAATTTTCAGGAGCAGACTATTCTGTAGGCCACATAAACCCTCTGATTCTTTATCTTCCTTGTGCCTTTACGTCATCTTTCATTTTCTCTGAATTTTTACTGTTGCTTAGAACAATAAAATAGGATTCAAAGGGTTTACTACAACAACTCCTGGCTGGGTTTAGAAATTAATAGCAATAAATACTATAAAATATGTTAGTCACTTATGAAATATCTCACTGGTATCATATTATACTTACATATTTCACTCACACTATATAAAAAATAAACATCACTATCCATACAAGAAATGCATTATTTTAATAAAAGGTAAAGCATCAGTTTCAGAACCTTTTTTTAAAAGGCAGCCATACTATTTTCTAAAACGATGCTTTCTACATGGCTTTTAACACTCATTCAACAAATACAGAGTCAGACTAGTTATTATGTGTTATTGACCATACTAGAAGCTAGACATAAACAAACCGTAGCCATTTCTCAGGGTTAAGTCCAAAGTCAAATGAGAGAAAACACACAATTATAAATGACCATAATGCAGTAAGATAACTGTGACAAGCAACAGACTCTGTTGAAAGGGAATTTAGGGACTTAGTCTTCTACCTCCTATCCTTTTTCATCTTTTCAACCTAATTGAAGAATCTCTAGGAAAATAAAGGTGAGGTCAGAATATTCTATAAATAAAAGTTTGTGCCATGATTAAGGATGTGAGTTACATGGCAGATGCAAAAGATCTGATAGAATATTTTTTCTTTATTCTTTTTATCCTCTAATTTCTCTTTCTTCACAAAATGGTACCAGGGTCCCCTTGGACCTCCACAAGTGAAAAGAAATATGACTTTCTGTCTGTAGCAAGATGTTTTATATTGGGTGCATGGCATTCTAATAGATAATTCCCCTAGACTAGATACTAAACAAACACCTTTGACTACAATCTGTATATATCTAAAAAATAGTGATTTTATATTGATAATTAAGATAATCCAAATTATTATTTTGGTATGAAGAAAATAACTTTATAACTGTCAAACATCATGACTTAAAAAGACTTCATTTTGACTTGATGAATTTGATAAAGATGCATGTAGCCAAGATGACTGTTTAAACTACTTTCAAGGGTTACAATGAAATCTTAAAACAGGTATTTTCATTTCAATTGATTCCCTACATCACACACACACACACACACACACACACACCCCTTTGGACATTCCCAAACCTATTCATTCCCACGGGAGAAGAAAAAAAACTTACCTAAAAAGGTAAGATTTACCTACCTTCAAAGGTCTTTGTTAAAAGATACTTTTATTTACTAAGAATTAAGAATATTATAAAATCAGGGCTATAACTTACTCCACTTAGCCCCAATATTTCCGCCTTTGGTTATATGCCACTCAAATACAGCATTTACTTTCTTCACCACCTCAGGCCCAACATCCTTTAGGCGGCGTCCTATTTCCTCAAATACGAGCGTACTCTGAAGCTTCCCACCCTAACAACAACAACAAAAAAATTAACTTTAAAAGTTCTGTAAAAACAACTCAAGGAGAAAAGTGATTATAAAATATATGTGCAAAAAAAATGACTTTTTAAAACTCTGTACATAAGTCAGTTTTCTTCATACAATGTGTCTTTCATACTTTCTTTATATTTATATACATCACTCAGAGCCTCAGTGCTCTTAATAAGAGGATTTTACTTTTATTAGAATTCAGAAATAATATTTTAAAAGAAAAATAGGAACTGGACAACCTATGTTTAGCTAACTTTAGAAAGATCCTGATCAAATTAATCAACTTCTATGGTCTCATTTTTTTATTTATAAAATGGGACTACATTACATGAAGTCTGAATTTCTTTATGGCTCTAAAACTTCTTAAGTTTTGGGGTTTTTTTTTTGTTGTTGTTTTCTTTTCTTTTTTTTTTTTTTTTTGGACAGACTCATTTCCCAGGCGGGAGGGCAGGAGCGTAATCTCAGCTCACTGCAACCTCCACCTCCAAGGTTCAAGTGCCTCAGCTTCTTGAGTAGCTGAGATTACAGGAGCCCGCCATCAAGCCTGGCTAATTTTTGTATTTTCAGTAGAGACGGAGTTTCAACATGTTGGCCAGGCTGGTTTTGAACTCCTGACCGCAGGTGATCTAACCACTTCAGCCTCCCAAAGCGCTGGGATTACAGACGTGAGGCACTGAGCCCGGTCTAAATTTTTTTTGTTTTTCTTAGCCTATTCTTAAGGAATTTTAATTTTCAGTCAGTTATGTGGTTTATAACAGACAATTAAAGATCATGGGGATCAAAACCTCAACATTACAAAGCTAACATTTCAGAAATAAACATTTTTATCAAAAGTCTCAGCGTGCTAATAAAGAATACAATGTTTTAATAAATTACACACACTATTGATTTATATATTTGCATACAAAGCTTTATATAAGTCTTTAAATCAAGAAAAGGTACAGGATATTCAACTTTTAATCTATTTTCTCCAAAACGCTGTTTGCTTAAGATTCTGATTAAACAACTGATTTATTTACTCTAAAACTAGAAAATCACGTTCTCTTGAAAGATGTCCCAGTATTCTGCAAAACAAGTTTTTTAAAGTTTATAAATTGCCAGAGTATTCCTTCTATTCCAAGTGGTTTTGAAATTAATGTCTTTCACTTCAAGAATTAAGAATAGTTTCATGGTTGTTAATTTTCTAAAGTAGCCTAACCATTCTTAAAGTCACCCTAACTGAAATTCCTAAATAAGGAAGTGGCTTGGATACTAATCTTTATAACCTACCTCAGAGGGTGTCTTAGCTGAAGTATCAGATGTTGGTGCAAGATCCACATATGCATTTGAAATGACAATGTCTCCAGTTTCTTGGACCTCAGGAGGAGAAGACAAAAAAAGATGTATTCTGATTACAATGGAAGTGTAATTTCACTGTGAAACAGTACAAAGTTTAAAATGTATATTTTTGCCTCATATGAAAAAGAATATAATAATGCAGATAAAATAAAAGGCCGATAAAGTAAAAGTCAAGATGAATAAACACAAGGGCTTTCTGATTTCACACAACTGTTACTAACCCTGGCTTTAGAGTCAACTGGAGCCCTTAGAAAAACAAAAAACCTTACGAGGTCCCATCCCCCAAATTCCAATGTAAATGCGCAGAGAGAGACTGGGTCTTGGCATTTCGGGCATTCTTTTAGGGGGAAGTGGGGATCAGGGGATGAACTCTTATAAACAGAATTCAGTCCATGCTGAATCCTTATAAATAGTAAAAGGCATAGCACAATAGTCACATGAGGCAGTGGTGCTCAGAGTACATTTGTTCTGCTAATACAGAATAAAATTGGCTAGGAACAAACCATAATAGTGTTTTTTAAGTAGTAATTCCAGGTCTTATCTCAAGAGGAAGTGTACACAGCATAAGTTAAATGCCTAAATAGGCTTTTATCAAAATGGTCATTAAAGGAACTCAAATTCTAATTCCTAGTCCCTCATTTCAAATTATTCCAATGGCTATTCTTTCATAAAAATTGTGGTATTGCTACAAATGTATAGGATAAGTTTCTAAAGTTTAAGGTAGCATTTATTAAAACTTTGATTTTTAACAATCAAGAAGATCATTCTCTTGACTACATCTCATCATATTTTGGAGGAAAAAAGATCTTTCAAGTAATTTGTTCTCTTTACTTCAAATTACATACATTGAAAAGCATGGAAAGAGATAATTCACAAAATGCACTTTAGTAAATTACTTTATTGTTACCAAGTCAAACAAATCATTTTAAAACACTGGTTTAAAATGTTTCTTATATCTTAAGAATAGAAAGGAAAGGAGGAATGGAAGAAGGGAGGGAGAAAGTGAGAAAAGGAGGAAGGGAGAGAAGGAGTCCTAAAACTAATAGAAAAAGAATATCTATAATCACTGAAGAAAAATATAGCAAATATGCTGAAAAGATAAAACAGCATGCTTAGGATTTAACAAAATGGCAAGAATACTTTATATTTAGACATTTAATCATTTCTCAGCCCTTCAAGTTTGTATCCATACAATTATTTACATACTATTCATCACCAGAATTGCAGGAAAATAAAAACCTGTAATATAGGCACGGTCCTTAACACTTTTAGAGTTCATAATCTCAATCAAAAAGCAAAATTTACTCATACAAAACAAATTAGGAAATGTGAGGGCTCCAAAATATGTGGCACAGATATTAGCTGCAAAGGCTTACAGAGAACACTAATTTGAGTATATGTACGGGTAGGAAAGTGGGGAATAGTAAGAGACTGTCTCTAAGAGCAAAGTGGAGCTTGAACTTAAGCCTAAAGGACAGGGAGAATTTGAAAAGTAAAACAAACAATATGTACAGATTAAGCAGGAAAATGGTACTGCAACCAACAGAAAGGAATTAGGAGTAAGACAACCATGTAAGAAGAATTTTGCAGAGTTATCTATTTGTGAAAGAAAACATGATACAAAAAAGACATTTAGGGCCTGGAATCAAAGCTTTGAAGCCATGCTGATCTGGTTTCTATGCCAGCTCAACCACTTGCTGTGTGACCATGAGCAAGTTATTTAGGACACCTAGATTAGATTTTCTTAGGAACCTAGATTTTCTTATATTTACATGCAGATTTATTATGTATATTAAACAAAATACTATTGCCAGTTTATAGGTTCTCAATAAATGAAAGCTATTACCATTATCATTGGAGTTGTTTAATATGCTCTATATAGCATGAAATGATCAAGCCAAAAAGTATTACCCTAGTCAACTGTGTTAACAAAAACTGCCTTTCAATAACTTGCAAATAAAACAATGACTGCATGTCCTTTTAGTATTTTACTGGAGCATTGCTAACAGCCTCACCCCAAAATAACCTCACTCTATAGGGAGGTACACCTTTATTTGGCTTGTCATTTACTATTTGCTAGGCCCAGACTCTGTGATGTACTTGTTAATTTGTGGATTTTTGTGTAATCAAGATGCATATGATTTCTGTCCACAGAAAAATCATAAAGGGTAAGATTTTATTGTTCTGCAGGATATTAACTAATTTGGTCTCTAACTCTACAAAATTATTTTAGAACGACTTTCCTATTGGACCATATAAACATGCTGTTCTAACTGTCTTTTGAACATGTTTTATCATATTGCAAGATCCTTCATTAATGAGTCAAATAGATTTCTGTCGTGTTTTCACTGTATATCCGTCTGAGTCATGCCTTTAACATTTTTAAGATGATATTTTGACAATGACTTGATTGACTAGTTGAGCCAAAAAGACATGGTTGGTTGGGTTTTCAGAATATCTGGGCCACAGCTACATAGATAGGTACCAATTTAGTTGAAAATAAAAGAGAAAATAAAACACAAGGTGCAAAACACTTCTTTTTTCTTTTTTTAAAAAAGTGTTGCTTGATAAATAAAACTTTGAAAATCCCAGACAAGATGTATCTTATTTTAATTAAAAGTTACAAAAAGAAATTTTTCTATCCATAGTTTACCTAACCAAAAAAAAAAAAGGCTCAAGAAATGGAACAACAAAGAAAAAGCATGTGAAAGAAAGGGTGGGCAAGCAAAATCAATAACCCTTGGTTTGAAAAATGAATTCTGTTTTTCTTCCTTTTCCACATCTCAAAACAAGTTTGTTAAGAGTTTGTCCTTGGGATTATTTTTGCAAAACGAGCCTTTAAAAAAGAGTTGTGGGGTTAAAAATGTTTTAAAAGGAAACTCTTACTTGTAGGAGAAAAAAATTGGAAAGCAAATTAGAGAGCACAAAAGAAAAAACAACTCGAGGTTTAAAGATATTTAAATTCATAAAAGACCTAAATATAGTATGAAAAAATCAGTAAAATAAAGATGTAACTAGCATAAGTAAGCTGATTCTTTATCTTTCAAAGTATGGAATCAAAAAATAGTGTTTTTTATCTGGACAAATCAAGAAATAAAACCATAATCATATTAGGTAAAGTTATATAGGTACCTCAGAACAACTTAAATAGTTAAAAGTGGCACAAATTAAGTCTGAGGAATGAGGCCTGGGGTGAGTATATAGGGCAAAATAATTTCACTTTTTATTTCATAATTGTCTGTATTATTTTCTCTGTGTATATATTACTGGATAATAAAAAATAGTTGTAATAAAACAAAAAGCATGAGAGTAATCAGTGCTATCAAAGGCAGTGCATCAGAAAATATATTTTCATTACTGCATGGAGAATAAATTAAAAGCTTTCAGAGCTATTTGACAATGCCTTAAACTTTTTTAAGCATACATCTTTTGGCTTAAACTTACACAAAATAATGTGGGCATGGATATTTTGTTACTTATAATGGATAAAAATTTGAAATCAACTAAAAAGTACAGAGTTAAAACAATAAACAGTCATTATATTGCTGTAGATGTATGTTTATTGGACTTAATCAGCCACTTAACTCTTAATTTTTAATTAAATTAAGGAAAATGATAAAACAGTTTAAAAAAAAGCAAATCTTGAGTTTTCAAGGCATATGTACTGATATATATATATGCACCTAATTAATTTATAAAGCAACCCAGTTGATGTTAAAATTGCAACTGTGCATCCTTCCTGGTGCATGTGCAACAGAGCTATTTATAGCTACAAAAAGAAAGTGTGCTGATTGCCAGGTCAATGAAATAATAAAAATGTACATTGCTGTAGTACAGTATCTATTTTAAGTTAAATCACTAAAACTCCTTTTCTTTTCTAAAGATAGAAAAAGGAAGTAATATTCAAATTATATAATAATATACATTTACCTTAATTGCCTTGAATCTTGACACATCATTATCTGCAAACTGCTGTAAAATACGCCTGGCAGAAAATCCAAATGTACATAATCCATGTAATATGGGCTTGTCAAAACCTAGGAAAGAGAGAACACTGAGTTAGACACATGTTCCTTTAAAGTTTAAAAATCAAGTATAGTTAATTCAGGACTATAAAAATGCCTTTAGACTGCAGTAGCATGAATTATACCATCTATTTTTAGAAACACAGTAGATATTTTTTAAAGAGTATATCCTGGGAGGAAATTATAAAATAAAGAAAAAACAAAACAAAACAAAAAACAGGAAAAGAATGTGAGAGATCTGGAAACGCAATTGTTTTGTTTAGTTTTGGTTGTAACCATGAAATCATCCAGGGTACTCTCAATATCCACATAGGTAGATGATCCTTCCCTACCTTTCAGTTCCTTGCTTTCTCTCCAACGACCTCAGGACACCCACCCTTATGGTCCTATCCTAGACCTCGCACTAGCAGGGACTTCCATCCACCATAACCTGAATTTCAAGTGCACTATTTTCTGAACACATTTTCTACCTTTCCATATCCTTTGCATAAATGTAATAAATAACATGTTTAAAATGTTACTCAAACTACTAGTCATAAGTAGTAGTGTCTTTACATTATTTAGTTAATTAAATATCAAATAGCTAATATTTTTCATTGATACATATTATCGGCAGCTCACCTGCTAGACTAGCAAAGTTAGGATCAATGTGTAAGGGATTCCAGTCTCCACTGAGGCGGTACAAAGCAGCCTGTGGAGAAAGCATAAACATAAATAGAATTCAGTGTTTTGTTAAAATATATTAGATGAAAAATAGGAAACATGGCTAGTTATTGGTATAAGCACTGTATCATAATGTACCTGAGGCTCTGATTTTAAAAACAATTATTCGTAACAATAAAGATTACATATAATGAAATGTTTTTGTAACACTTGCCACTAAAATCAGTGGGAGGGAAAAAAATGTAGAAAGGGAAGCCAAGAATTATAAATGGGTAAAACACTGTTACTACTGCCTAAGGAGACTCACAAAAAGAAGTCAATCAGTCTACTCCCATTTATACACAGATAAGGTAAATGTTTATAGTCTGTTCTAAGCAAGCACAATTTATGCCAACTTTCTTCTTGGGGTGTTTTAAATTGAAGCTTCTAAGACCACATCAGACATGGAAACATCGAAGACTTCTCACTAACTTCCATTCTGCTGGGACACTAAATCCTGAACATGAGCTCACCCTGCAAGAAACCTGACTGAACTGATAGCTCACTATTATGATAAAAGTTCTGCTCAGTCCAGATAGCCACATCACTAGTTCACTTAGATAAGGTAGGATTAGCAGTGTGGCCTGGATTACAATAGGGAAAAAGTCACCATACTTTCTGGCATTTAAACGGCACATTCTTCCAAGTTATAAAGCACTTACCAGCACTGAAAGGAAGAAATTCACCAGCTAATAGTAAGTGTATTTAATGTATCTGTAAACTTGACCCTTCTAGGTCAGCCTCAAGACTTCTTCCCTTTCTCATTAATTGCTGTGCTGTTTTCCAAAGACTACTGAAATGTTATGTGAAGACTAGCCATATATTTTTAAAATTACTGATCTTTTATTACTTTTAAAATATTGATTATTTTAACAAGTTTTATTTATAGAAAATACTCTGTAATTCATAAGAAAACACGATTTTCTTTTTAATATGCTTTGCATAAATCCAATAAGCTCTCTTCCTTCCCCATCACTCCATATAATGATTCTATAGATTATTCACTTTCTCAATGACTCAATATTCTTTCTTTTACAAGTCTTCTTAATATAATGAAATCAAATAAACCATTACTGAATACTGGTGACTTGCAAGATCCTATAAGAGATGCTAAGGAAGTAAACGATAATTTTTAAAAAGCACTTTATATAATAAAATGTTAGCAAATATATATCATGATGTTGTATACAAATGAAAGAAAGACACATTTCAGGGCCTGAAATTGTGACAGGAAATTGTCAAACACATGCTAGATCATGGGATTTGGAACCAGGCAGATCTCGATTCAAAGCCAGCTCTACCATTAATGGGCAAGTTTCTTCACCACTCTAAGCCTCAATTTCTCATTTAGAAACATTTAGAGGCTAACAGAACTTACTCTCACAGAGTAGTTGGGAAAAGGTGGGATAAAGCTTACAAGGTATTATATTTGATACATAATACCTCAATAAATGTTAGTTATTTTTTAAAGATTATAGCAACAATATAAACAACCAAGTTTCTAAGATTAGTACTAGTATTCTTATCCCACGTATATCATTCCTATATATGAAAACAATGTTCTAAAGAAATCATATTAATATGAAATATCTCACATTATTTCAATGATGGCATTGCTTTCTATAGATAACAGAGTTAGTTAAACAAAGACAAAAAAGGCTCATTATGAGAAATGACAAAAGCCAACTGACCGGATGTTTGACCCATTCAATCATAACACAAAATAAGCACTGTTCAATTAATAATGACAACTGCCAAAGCTTATCTTCTACATATTTTGAAGAAAAGGCATATTTCACAAGGAAAGCTAAAAGTTTCTTGTTTTGTTTCATTTCTGCCTAGAAATGTCATTATAAATAACAACCACCAAAAGTAAGAAAAGACAAATAGCTATATATTATATTGCATATTAAAAGTAGGTGGGAGGATAATCTGTATACAAGTAAACTACTTCTTAATTTGATTTTTAAAAATTGTACCACTAAGTTAAACTAAATGCTAAATAAATAGGCTCAGGAAACTAGTGCTTTCTAAGTCCTCACATCCTCCAAAAAAATATACAAATAACGAGAACAAACAAAACTACACAAATCTCAAGCCTACAGTGCAACTATAAGACAGAGAACACTGCAAACTTCAAATTCCAGTGAGTCTTAATATAAACACCACTTTTCTATCACTGCTAACTTTTGAGCACCCTCTGAAAGCTACTGCAAAGTGGCAGGGCTGGCAGGGTGCAAAAGCAGTGCATGGAAGAGGGAAAAGGAAAATCACTCCCAGATAAATCCATCTTAAGGGCAAAAATACTGAAATGAATCCTGGAAGATGAGAGCACTGACTACAGTTAAAAGAATAGTACACCAGCCTTCCAGTGGCGGTCCCAGAAAGGCATCACTTTCTGGGATAAGAATATAAAACCGAGATATCCCCTTTGAAAACTGGATGGTGAAGAAAAAAAGAAGCAAGAGAGGAAATTAATGATCCTGCAAGATAATTTATTTTTATTTTTTTAAATAAAACACCTCCCCACAGTGCCCCTTCTTTAAAGCCACCCACTAAAGAAACTGCCTTTTGCTACACAGAGAGAAAGGGCAATTTTGAACTAAGAATCTTGGAAACCATCCCAAACCGCAAAACGCACAGAGGTAAATATCCTTCATCTATACAATGCTACCATAAAACTAAAACTGAAAATGCAAAACAAAACCTTTTAGCAAATGAATTCCACCACCACCCCCACCCCCCGAAATAAACAAACTACCAAACAGAAGAAAACTACAGCAAAACACTCACGCATTTGGGGACGTGAAACAAACACTCTGAATCCAAAATCCAAAACCTAAGACAATAAATGGATGACATACATGAAGAAATAAATAAGTAATGATTACATTCAAGAAAGAAACTGAAAGAAAAAATCAAAATCATATAAGAAATGAAGACTAAATCATAAGGTACCCAAAGGAGAACACATTCAAATAAAAATGAAATAAGGGGATGGCAGAAAGGGTGGAAATGAACCATAAGAATGAAAATGAGATCAAGAAGGAACTAAGAAAGAACAGAAGAAAAGTAGTTGAAAGACATAAAAAGATCCAATGTACATATACATGGAGTATCCAAAGAAAGAAAAACAAAATAATGAAAGAGAACTAATATTTAAAATTTTAATACTATAAAACTAAAAGACCTGAATATACATATTAAAAAGGCCCACCAGTATATAAAGAAGACTGACCTGCAACATGCAAGACTGAGACATATCCCAGCAAAACCATTAGATTTAAAAGACAAAAATAATCCTGAGGGCCTCAGGGTAAAGATCAAGTAACTTACAGGGGAAGATAATTAGATTGGCATCTGACTTTTCAAAGGCAACATACAAAGTAAGACAACAATGATGCACCATTTTTAAGAAATAAGATTTTATATCCAACAAAGCTGTCCCTTCAAGTATCTAGGGTAAATAGTTTTAAATATACAGAAACCAAGGCAACACTATACACATGAGCCCTTCTTGGGGTACCTTCCACAGAAGGAGCTTCATCCAACTAAGAGCTGACTAAGAAGCTTTGGCAAAAGGGTTGACATATTCAATTGCAAATATAAAACTGAAAGATGCAGAAAAGTGGAAATAATATATAAATGTTAAATGCTCTAAACAATAAAATAATGCATCCCCAAAATGGGAACAATAAGAGGGGAAAAAGGAAGTAAAATAAGCTCTTTTGACTGTTATACAAGAAACAAATGAAGTCAAGGGACAGCAATAAAAACTAAAAAACTAGACGGTCATGGATTAAATGGGAAAATGAGGCACTAAGGTCTTTAAAAAAGGCATATATGACTTTTGCTTCTGGCCATAATATAGGACCTGGAATGGACTTACTCTTCCACCATAAACAACTAGAAAAATTATAAAGAAAAAGGTGGGGGTTACCACTGTTCCTAGACACTGGAAAGCAGGCAATGCAGGACTACAATTCTTTACAGAAAAGAAACAAACAAGATGAGCTCTACAACTGTACCGCTTCCTTCTGACAGCAGTTCCCAGAATGCAATTCAGAAACCTCAAACATAGCAAAGTGGTCTCATTGAGTTACAAATACAGATTAGAATTCTGAAAGGATGATGCAGCTGAATTTGTGTGTACTGAAGAGGAGGAAGTTACACAGAAAAATAACTCCAGAAATCTAAATGGGGGTCTCACTGAGGGCCATAAAAAAAGGTCCTGGAAGATGACACACCACATGAAGAAAGAGGCCATGTGGGGAAGATTCGAAGCACCCCACCCAATAGCTAGCACTAAAACCCCGGATATGCAAAAGAAGCCACCTTGGAACCTTCCAGCCCTTCCCAGCTGCCATCTAAAAGCAGATACACCATTTGTAGCAGAAGCCCTGCCCAGCTGCCATCTAAAAGCAGA
>NW_016805421.1:203576-333374 GCF_001698545.2 Rhinopithecus bieti
AAAAAAAAAAAAAAAAAAAAAAAAAACCGGTAGTAGTTATAAATGTATGGTCATTTTTTTGGTTTCTCAATGATTTGTTTTTGATTCCCAATGATTTATCTCAAACTTTCACCCACAAACAATCAGTGAAGTGAAGGTGACACATACTGGAAACTAAAGACGATGGGTACTGTGGCAGCCTAGACAAAAAGTTCAAAGGAGTCTTCTGGAGCTGCGAGTGGGAGAATATGGCTGTCAGCAATACCTCTCACAGATTCTGAGACCAGAGGATGTACAAGAAGTTTTTTCTTTTAAAAGTTGACAATTGGTGTATCATACTGTGATCGTTTAGTAGAAGCAGAATTATAAAAAAATTATGATAATATTCTAGTGAAACTAAATTAAATGCTGGGACTCTTCTAGATGAGATGAATGCTTGTGTTGCTTTGATTCTTAATGACTTTACATGAGTTCTTTATGACCTAAAGGTCCAAATAAAAATAAGAGAGAAAGAACACTCTAGGAGATATGACTTGGTATTTGCAGCATCTGGAATGCAATCAGTCTCTGCATCTAAAATACAGAGTTGATCAGCAGTTCACTTTAGATGATCCCATCAGATAGTAAGCACTTCCTGGCAGTTAGGTGCAAGTGACTCAGATGGTCCAACCAGCATCCATGATCTTTCTAATAGCTTTGTGGCCCCACAAAGGGGTGTTCTAAATCTGCGAAGATCTCCCACTGGAAGACCTGTTTTTGAGCCTAGGTCTGTTTTCAGTTCAAGATGACAGTAATTGTAATAAAGAATTATATTTTACTGGACACTAGCACTGATATGCCAAATATTAACTTTACTTAATAGGATATGTTTAGTATAAGATATGTATCTGGGGAAACTATGGATATTTGTTCTCATTTTCCTCAAATACAAAGCCTGACATCTGATATTTACTTATTGTTTGGTCTTTCTAGATTATTGCAGTGGAACTGTCTATTAATAATTATGAAAAACTACAAAGTACACTTGTATTGTCATACTCATTTGTTTTGTTATGTTTTGTTTTGAGACAGGGTCTTGCTCTGTTACCCAGGCTGGAGTGCAATGGTGCAATCATAACTCACTGCAGCCTCGATTTTCCAGGCTCAAGTGATCCTCCACCTCAGCCTCCTGAGTAGCTGGGACAATAGGCGTACGCCACCATGCTCGGCTAATTTTTTATTATTATTACTTTTAGTGGAGACAAGGTTTTGCTGTGTTACCCAGGCTGGTCTCAAACTCCTGAGCCCAAGCAATTCTCCCACATCAGCCTCCCGAAGTGCTGGGATTTAAGGTGCGAGCCACTGTGCAGGCCTGCCATACTAGTTTGAAGATGAAGAAACTCTCCTCAAGACATTATAAACAGACATTCCAGAAGTGATACTGGTAGAGTTAAAAATATATAGTTGCCAGTTTTCTTAATGACTGAAAAGTTACTAAGTTAATATAAATACCTAACATAAAGTTTATGTATAATGGCATAATTTTTCCTCATTTCCATTTCTCTTAAAGATCTGCCCATGCACAATCATCCTACACTAGTCTCCAATGTGAGTGCTCTAATTCTTACCCCTTATACACACGTCATGCTCTTCTCCTCTCTTACACTCCATCATTACTTCTCAACACACTGCAAGCTCTACATATCCGGAGAGAGAACAACCCATATACCATCTCAGCAAAGTCCCATTTTTACTATTGAACCCTTCTATATGTCATTCCCTAATGTGTATCCCTTCTCTGAATGTCTGTTACACTTATACTACAAATCAAAGCCTTGTATTTAAACATTCATTGCTTGGAATAGGTACCCTAGTTATTTCAGACATCTACATCTTGAGTATCCAAGTGTTCCTTCCATTCCTTGAAAATAGATGACATTTCTTCTAAGTGACTTGTATTTCTTATAGCATGGATCTAATTTCAGATGTCCCACAAATTCCCTGAAATTTACAACAAAGTTTTATGCAAAATGTTTTTCAGGGAACTGGTATATAGCTTTCATCATATTTTCTAATTATCATACAATACAAAATGGCCAAGAACCTCTGCCAAATAATGAGTGCCTATTATTCACACAAAAAATATTGTTGATTTAAAAACTGTCTTTTGTCATGCAGCAAAATATTAAAACCTACCTCAAAACCAACAAAAAGTTTTCAGTCATCTGGGAAAAAAAAAAAAGAAAAGAAAGAAAACCCCTTCGTACTTACGGTGTGGTAGAAATTCAAAACTTTGAAACGTAGTGTGCAGCTTTTTTATTTACAGCAGATACATTTTTTTACTTCAGTGATAATAAAGGAGGTATTTCTTGGGTTTTTAAACCATTGAAACCATGAGCCTTTTCTGTTTTTTTAGTTACTCTAAACAGGAATTAGTTTCGTAAGTTAACCTTATGTAAACGATAAATGATGACGTTGATGTTCTCATAATGGATGGAAAAAATATTTAAAGGCAAGAATAAAGCAATTTATATTCCCTCCATCACCTGATTATATGGTACAGAAAAAAATTACATATGCACTAACTTTAATTCTCTCTGGCTCATGAGATTACATTTCTATTTGCTAGGAAACGTAAGTCCTGCGAAGTTTTCATAGCACACATACCAAAATTATTTTTTTAACTTTTAAGTTCAGGAGTACATGTGCAGGATTCTTACACAGGTAACTGTGTGTCATGGGGGTTTGTTGTGCATATTATTTAATTACCCAGGTATTAAACCTACTACCCATTAGTTATGTTTCCTGATCCTCTCCCTCCTCCTATCCTCTACCCTCTGGTAGGCCCCACTGTGTGTTGTTCTCCTCTAAAATACAACCAAAAAAAATTTTTAAGTGAACTTTATGAACAATTTGTTGTTATTACATGCTCACACACTGCATTACTCCAGAGGTTTAAGGATTTTATGCTATATCTGCATGGTTACTCTGCTGGCCATCTTAGAGAAGATTCTTGAAGTCTCTCAAAATAAACTTATTTTCTCACTTTTATGGTTGCTTTTGCTTCTTAAACAAATTTTTCTATGCTCACAGAATTTGTGAACTGACAGGACATTTTATCTCCTTCACCAGAGAACAAATTTTTTATGTCAAACAAAAAAGATTAAATCACCTACTGCTTCTAAGATGCTTTATTTGCCTGTCCTTTAAACTTGATATAAAATAATCTGTTTCCAAGCAGTGTGGCATTGCTTTCTTTCCCAAAGAGGAAAGGATGACTAATACTTGCCTTTTAACTATTTTTTATCCTGCACTTACTCTGAGGCTTTCATGAAATTCTTCACTCTTAAAGTGGGCAGCCTCTCCAAAGAAAGTACTCCATTACCAACAACATACAATGCTTTTTACATGGACTAATAAAAAACCATTTTATATTTTATTTTGGTATCTAGTGGGAAAACATGAATAACTAAAAATTTACAAAAAATAACTTGCAATCACAGGAAACATGTCTTTATGTTTATTATGTTGAACAGGCCCTACTTTTTAGATGCATAATGTTATACGGTAACAGAGTTACAAATTAACAAATGTCATCAACCAGATGGATTTATCATTTTTCAAAAATACAATCTTACCTGATTAAGAGAAGTGGTATCCGTAAGTACAGCATCAGGAGGTCTATTAGGTATGGCTACAGCTACCTAAAATTAAGACATGACATGTTAAATCTTAAATGCAAATTATCATTATTCTCTTTAACCAAACTAACATTTGATACACAACCATGTTTCAATACAATAAATGCTGCAAATTGGATAAAAGAACTTTAAAAAAAAATTCATGTTCAGGAAATAATGATATTTAAAATTTCATAACTCCTAGCTTCATCTACACTATGATTTGCCTGAAATGACCTTTTTAAATGTAAAGAATTATGTAATCAGATTCGTCCTCCAGGCCACAATGGAGAAAAAGTGAAGGACAGTTTTTCCCTATGTAAAAGACGAGAACAACTATAAGAATTAGACATACAATTCACATCTAAATTGATTCAGTCTTTAAAACTGGTCTTTTAAATCCTTGCATATTTTAATTTGCCATCTTAACAACAGTTACCAAAAATATTTGAATTATTATGATCCCTTAATGCCAACACTTAAAACTCCTTTTGATGAAAAGTCTGCAACATCTACAATGTGTAAGTATCTGAGTGCCAGTTTATGGTTGATTTAAACCAAAGTAAACATAAAAAAATCAAGTAGTTATTATCTACTTTTCAATAATTTATAACAGAGGCAAAATTTTATTATTCATTTATTCTCAATTAGGTAAATTTTCCACAATAAAGTTTTATCCTTTTAAAGAGTTAAGAAATCTGTGATTTTCTTTACTAAAATGCCACGCTTAGATATATTCCCAAACTTATCCTCACAAACTCCCCACACCCAAAACATAAAAAAAGATCATGGGGGACGCTGCTGCTTCTAAAGACAAACAAAAGGCAGCCTGCTGTTTTCAAAATCCTTGCATGAATTACACTCCTTTGCTTCAGTTGTATCCAGTGTATTTTGCAGGTTTTATTTGTATATTTATTTTCAATGCATTCTACTAGGTTTTGGAGGACCTGACTTCAATCTATAGGTCCTGAGCAGTCTTTTAAAATTTCTGAGTACCAAGAGTTCTCTGAACCTGTCTTGATTCTGAGGGCAGCCTGATTAAAAATAAATAAATGAAAATTAAAAATTAAAAAATTTTGAGTACCTTTTATTCCACAAAATCCATTGTATGCCATGTATACAAAGGTCATTTAAGATGGACAGTGCTGCCATGGTAGTTTTACTGTTAACAGACTAGAAACTCGTTTATGGCACAGGGCTTCACCACGACTTGATATCATCTCTGATTTTTTTCTCAAAGCAACAAGTGATACTTGTGAAAAGTGCTCAGAGAATGGTATCTAGTTTAGATTATTTTCTGGTCTACAATAATTCATTATTGCCCAATATTAAAAAGAACATACAGGGAGCCCAAGGTGGATAGGACACCTGAGGTGAGGAGTTCGAGACCAGCCTGGCCAACAAGGTGAAACCCCATCTCTACTAAAAACACAAAAATTAGCCAGGCATGGTGGTAGGCGCCTGTAATCCCAGCTACTTGGGAGACTGAGGTAGGAGGATCACTTGAGCCCAGGAGGCAGAGGTTGCAGTGAGCTGAGATCGTACCACTGCACTCCAGGCTGGGCGATACAGCAAGACTCCATCTCAAAAGAAAAAAAAAAAGAACATACAGTTAAAAGGAAAACAAATAGTGTGTTATATTTACTTCATCTAATACAGCCTCAGACTTGTATTATTTTACCCTTTCTAAAATAACATCTTCACTAAAAGCTTACAAGTTTTAAGAGTGAATATAACATTTCCAAGCTTTTCATTCAGACAATGCCACTGCATATGTTTGTGCAGTGCATAACTTGCCTTAGGGTTCTTAACAACTCATAATTTGCTACCGGTGAATAGATACAACCTCACATAAATTATACTCAGTTAATACCTGTCCAGGTAATTTTTTCACATCCAAGCAATAAGTGAGCACAATTTTTTTTTTTAAATGTGGGCCCGGGACATTGTTTTCATATAGTATTGATCAATATTAATTTTTCAAACAGCTTTACTGACCAATACACATATAATTCGCCCATTTAAAATGTAAAATCCAGTGATTTTTAGTATATTCGCAGAGCTGTCCAACCATCACCAGAATCAACTTAAGCACATTTTCATGTCCCCAAAAGAAAACCTACACTCATCAGTAGTCACTCTATTGTCTCCTTTCTCCTCCAGCCCCTGGCAACCTCTAATCTACTTTGTGACTCTACAGATTTGCCTATCCTGGGTATTCCACATAAATACAGTATGTGGTCACTTGCTATCAATCTGAAGAACTTTCTTTAGTATTTCTTGTAAGGCAAGACTGCTAACAACAAATCCTCTCAGTTTTTGTTGTCCAGAAATGTCTATTTTGCATTCATTTTGGAAAGATCATTTTGCTGGTTATAAAATTATTGGTTTTTTTTTTTTTTCCTTTCAGCACTCTGAATACATTAGCCTACTATCTTTTGACTTCCATTGTTCCTGATGAGAAGTCAGAAGTCAGCTCTTAATCTTATTGGGGTTCCTTTGTAAGTAATGAGTCATTTTTTCTGTCATTTTCAACATTTTCTTTTTGTTTCTGGCTTTCAACACTTTTACTACAATGAAGAGAATATGGATCTCTTTAAATATATAATCTATTTGGAGTTGACTGAGCTTCTTGGATGTATAATGTTTTTCATAAAAAGCCATTATTTCCTCAAAATTTTTTTCTACTCCTTTCTCTCTATCTGATACACCCATTATATGAATGTTAGTGTGCTTAATGATATTCCACCTTTCTCTAAGGCTCTTCATTCTTTTTCCTTCTCTTCACTGTGGTTCTCACTGTTTTTTAGTTTGTATAATCACTGTCAATCTATCTTTAAGCTTTTTTGATTCTTTCTTCTGTCAGCTCAAATCTACATTTGGCCCTTCAACAGTAAATTTGTCATTTCAGTTATTCTACTTTCAGCTCCAAAACTTCTATTTGGGTCTTTGTAATAATTTATATATATTTAGTAACATTTAAGCATGGTTTCCTTTAATTCTTTGAATATAATTACAGCAGATGTTTTGAAGTCTGTCTACTAAGTCCTCTCAAAGGCAGTTTCTGTTGCCTGCTTGTTTTTTCCCTCTATGCATCACACTCTCCTGTTTCTTCCATGTCTAATAATTTTTTGTTGCTAACTGGGAATTTCAGATAATAGATTATAACAACTCTAGACACTAATCCCCCACCCCTTCCAGGGCTTGTTTCTATTGTTTATTTATTTAGTAACTTAGCTAGACTCTTACATGTGAGTCTATTCTCCCAACAATGTGCAGCCTCTGATATTGCTCCTCAGAGGGTGCGCCTTGAGTCTGTGCAGTTACCCTAGGATGACACTGGTTTTAGCAGGACTCTCTTTGACTGTCTCTCCTTGGTCGTTCTATTAAACTGTCTGCCTCTTTTGGTATCACACCCAGTTGTTAGGTTCCATTAATTGCCAGATGACTGTTCTATTTTTTTCAACAGGGTCCTGGGATATAAATTGTTCAACAATCTAATCCAATTAAATTCAAGTCTCTTTGCAAGGGTAGTCATTGAGGCCAGTCTTTGAGGTTTGTTACAATCCCAGAAGGGCTTTTCTTAGCTATCTCTTTCCCTGGTTCTTTCTAGTAAACGTCTAGCTAGGCCACACTCTTTAGCTTCTGCTGTTAATGGAACTACCAGCCTTCTCTTAATTGCTTATCACTACAGTCACACCTTGTTTTTGAGGGCATCCTTGAGCTTGAAATTCCAAATACTCAGTTACAAAAAGAGTCTGTTTCCTTGAGAAGAGGGTCAGAGCTTTGTGTTACTACAGGCTTCCTCTCCTTCTAGGCAGAACTTCTGCAGGAATGGTGACATACTTCTCTCCAAGTGATACACTTGCTTTACAAGAATGAACCAGGGCAGGTATAGTGGCTGCTGTTCTTCTCAGCTGGCTCTCCAGCCATGGAACCTCCATGCTACGGGAAAGCAAGGGGCAAGTGCAATCAGGGCCCCAGTATTCTTAGCCTGCCACAGGTAGGGTAAAGTTTCCACTCTGTAAGTAGGGGCTGGATGGAGAAATAGAGTCTCACAAGTCAGTCACTTTTACCTGAAATAGAGCATCTGCAATTCAGAGCTAGTGAGAAGGATAAGAAAAGTTAATAGCCTGCCCCTCCTGGGAAGACAGCATGGCAGAGGTCTCCTACATTCTTGGCTGCAAACGCCTGGGGTATAGTTTCTGTCATGCTCAGCCAGGAGAGGAAGAACAAAGGGAGGGGTTGTGGTTTAAATGCCACACAGTCTCACTGTTCTTACCAAAATACAATAGATTTTCTTGAATAAATGTTTCTTTGCTTGCTCTATACCCTTAGGACAATTTCCAGAGACATTAAATAGCTGTGTTTTAAAATAACTTTTTACAAGTCATGGTTGTTTCACTGACAAGAAAGTTCAAGGAGCTTCTTATGCCACCATTCCAGAAGTCTTTTCCCAATACTGCTTTAAATAATACTTTATTTACTACAGAAGAATATTCACTACAGTATAATCTTATTGCCACAAATAATTTAAAGGTAAAGCCAGATTAATGTGAAATCCAAATTATTAAATATTGTTAGGAAAAAATGTTTTTAGAATCTGAGAACAAAAGAATAACCAGAATTATCTTGCATAAGAGAAATACTTAGGTCTGTTAATAAATGAAGGTTTTAATCCATATAAGGATCACTTGTGTTCAATTTTTCTAAAAACTTTTGGGATCTGCAAAGATTGTACAAGAAAATGACAAATATTCCCACAATTATTTCAGATACATTATACTTAACTCAGCAAGGCTTTTCTATATATAAAATATGTTGTATATAGAATACATAAACATGAACAGCACTTCCAATTCAAGGAATGCACTCTAATTCAAAGTACTGATTACCAAGTCTCTACACTGTAAGGTTACATATATGGTAATATAAGATCAATATACAGTTGACCCTTAAACAATGTAGGGCTTGGGAGCACTGAATATGCAGTCAAAAATTCACATATAACTTTTGACTCCAATAACATAAACCATCAATTGACACATATTTTGTGTTATATTATTATATTCTGTATTATTACAATAAAATAAGCTAGGAAAATAGCTGCTGCCTCGTCTGAAATCAGCACATCCCATGGAGGAAGGAGTCCTGCTTTGCTGCATCGTCTATCCCAGGGTTTAATGTTGGTAAATGAGTAACTCTAGCATTTGAACAAGGCTCCCTAGGACTCCTGCAGCCGTTGACCAAGCCCAGGGACGTAATTGAATCTGGAGTTTCCTGGGGCCTTGTTTTGAAAAAGACTTGACATACACATAGAAAGAAAGGCATAGAAACAAATGTTCACTTGTCTCTGCGAAAAAAATAATAATAATAATAAGCTAGGAAAAAGAAAATGTCACGAAAATCATAAAAACATGAAAGAATATTTACTATTCAGTAAGTGGAAGCAGATCATCATAAAGGTCTTCATCCTCATCATCTTCACATTGGGTAGGCTGA
This sequence comes from Rhinopithecus bieti, assembly GCF_001698545.2. Taxonomy (NCBI): domain Eukaryota; kingdom Metazoa; phylum Chordata; class Mammalia; order Primates; family Cercopithecidae; genus Rhinopithecus; species Rhinopithecus bieti. The sequence goes on from NW_016805421.1 coordinate 212,717, forward strand.
GGAGGAGGAGGAGGAAGAAGAGGGGTTGGTCTTGCTGTGCCAGGGGTGGCAGATGTGTAAGAAAATCTGCCTATAAGAGGGCTCATGCAGTTCAAACTCATGCTGTTCAAGTCTCAATTGTATAGATAAGAATCCTTAACTACACATATATTTTGCTTATAAAGCCATCCCTTACCTTGACTTTGTCTGATGTCCGTTTTCCACCAAAGCCTCCAGAGCCAACAAGAAAGAGAGAGAACTGATTGTGGCATATAAGTTCCTTCTCAGAATAAGAATAGACTGAAAAGTAAATAAAAGAAAAAATAAAAGAAGTTACTACCAAAAAACATAACTAGTTAACCAAGATAGGTTCAACAATTCCTGTCAAGGTTTCAAAAACAAAATCCAATTACTGAAAGAGTTCTAACATGTAAAGGTGTCCAAGTTTGGATTACAAAGCATTCATTTTAATCCATTCATACCAGATTCTGAAAGGCAGAGAGAAGAGGAGTTTCAAAAATCCTTTCTTAACTATGAAATAGCAGTTCTTTCACTTTTCTTAAGGCTCTCCAACTGCTATTCAGATTCCAATTATTTCCACCTTAAACATTTCAAATAATCCCACTACCTGTACTTAACCACACTCGAACTTACAAACATTCTGCCAAAGCAGTCAAGAAGAGCATGGAGAGGAAATAAGTGGGAATGAAGGTATAAGCCACATGAGGGCAGGATCATGGCTGTTCTGCTCACTCTTTATTTTCCCATCAACTAGAATAGTTCCTGTGCAGAAAAAAGGGCACCTATAAGTGTTTATTAATTAATAAATCAGTGAATAAATGATATGAGTGAGCAAGTGAGCAAGTAATGAATAAGACAGCTGTCCCTCTATTTACTAACTTACTAGGGACAGATTATTATCTGTTTCATATCTAGCTCAGCAAACGTAGAAATATGATTTTAAATTGCATACTAAAGAAAAATCTAATTATAACCAAAAATAAGGAAAGGCATGTCAATGTATTTCAAATAAGATTTTATTTTATCACACAGGCAATTGAATAACTAATTTCACCCATACTTTGTCTACAAATTCTAATATACTAAGGACCATTACCAAGTTGTATTTCAATAAATGGAACAGATCAAGAGAGAACAGTAAAATTAAAGCAATGTTTCTGCAGGACTTTTTTTTTTTTTGGTATATTACATTTGGTACAATGGTGAGAAGACTAAAAGAGAACTGGGAGTATAGTAGCCAAGTGTTGGCCGATATCTGGAATGACAAGTATGAAAACCTAAAAGAGAAGAGAAAGGAAGAGAAAAGGAGGAGAAGAAAGATAAAACATACATAATATTTAAGAGCATCAAAATGTTCTCAATTGATTATTAAGCAAAATAAAGTAAGTTCCAAAACAGCATATACAGTATAACCTCCTATGTATTTACAACAAAATGATAAACTTATATTCCAAATATTAAATAATGTCAAACTTTATACTGTTCTTAGTTTCCAAAATTACTGACAACAAATATCTACTTTTTTGTTCTTAAACTTTAAAACTTGCAAATTTTAAATTTATAAATCTAAATTTAATTTTAAAATTTAATTTTAAAATTTACAAACTTTAAGCATCGTATCTTTATCTTATGTTTAATTACTAGCATTTCAACATTTATTAAACTACTATAATCTTTTTTCCCCACTGCAAATAAAATGTGGCTGTGGTGTTTAAACCACATCGTAAGTTCAAGTCTAGAAATTTATAAAAGCGTAAGTCTAGGAGCCTAACTACCATTTATAAGAATAATTCAGTGGTCAAATATGTTCCAAGGTCCAAACAGCTAACACATTAAAGAATATCTAAAATACAGCCTAACTGTCAAGTGAGGACTATCTAATATTCCTTCCTGCCAAAACATAACTCCAGCAAGCTTAATTCTCCTCTACATTATCAATACCCTTGTGCTTTCTCACATTTCTCACCCTTGTGCTTTGGTTATGTTGTTTTAAATCCAATGAAATGCCTCACCCTTCCCAGCCTGAGCCCAGAAATTCCCCTCCTTCTTCATTTTCTTAAAGAGTTTAAAATGCTTATCTTGTTTTCTTACAAATTGGAAAACAAATACTAACTTATTAATCAACTTCTGTGGTGAAGTACTATGTCATACACAAAGCCTATCAATCTAATAATATTATAAGAATTGTAAATAAATTACCATCCATAATAATCACTACACCGGATCCTTTATCTAGGACATCAGCAACAACTGCTTCACATTTTAATTTTCCTAGAAAGAAAAGTAAAAGAAATACAGTATCTTAAAACCAAAGATTACTATAATAAGCTGTGAAAGAATTTAATAGCATTTCCACTGTAAGCTCAGCAAAACTAGAAAACTATGGTTTGAAATAATGTTCCTGAACAACAGATGCTGGAGAGGATGTAGAGAAATAGGAATACTTTTACACTGTTCGAAGGAGTGTAAATTAGTTCAACCACTGTGGAAGACAGTGTGGCGATTCCTCAAGGATCTAGAACTAGAAATACCATTTGACCCAGCAAACCCATTACTGGGTATATACCCAAAGGATTATAAATCATGCTGCTATAAAGACACATGCACACGTGTATTTATTGCGGCACTATTCACAATACCAAAGACTTGGAATCAATCCAAATGTCCATCAATGATAGACTGGATTAAGAAAATGTGGCACATATACACCATGGAATACTATGCAGCCATAAAAAAGAATGAGTTCATGTCCTTTGCAGGGACATGGATGAAGCTGGAAACCATCATTCTCAGCAAACTATCACAAGATCAGAAAACCAAACACCACATGTTCTCACTCGTAAGTGGGAGTTGAACAATGAGATCACATGGACACAGGGAGGGGAGCATCACACACTGGGGTCTGTCAAGGGGTGGGAGGAAGGGGAGGGATAATATTAGGAGAAATACCTAATACAGGTGACGCATTGATGGGTGCAGCAAACCCCACCATGGCACGTGTATACCTGTTTAACAAAACTGCATGTTGTGCACATGTACCCCAGAACTTAAAGTATAATAAAAATAATAATGTTCCTGAACTCACTAGAAAAAATAATTCAACATTAAAAGCAGTCAGAATACCTGAATCACTAAATTTCAAACATCAATATTTCACACATTAGATTTTTTAAAATAACCACTGGCAATGTCAAGGATCCTTCTTGGTCTCTTTTGATCCTGTTATTCAACAAACATTTGTTGAGCATACAACCAATAGCATTTACCCCATTTTTTCTTAAATTTCTATTCAACACAGTACTGTAAGTCCTACCCAGAGCAATGAGGCAAGAAAAAAAAAACTTTTTTTAAGACATCCAAATAGGAAAAGAAGTCAAATTATCTGTCTTCACCAATGATATGATTCTATACCTAGAAAACACTAATGACTCCATCTACCAAAAGGCTCCTAGAACTCATATAATGAGTCAAGTAAAAGTTTCAGGACACAAAATCAATGAACAAAAAAAAGAGTAGCATTTCCATACACCAATAATATTCAAGTTGAGAGCCAAATCAAGAATGCAATCTCATTTACAATAGCCACAAAAAAAATAAAATATCTAGGAATACATCTAACCAAGGCGGTGAAAGATCTCTATAGGAGAACTATAAAACACTGCTGAAAGAAATCACAGATAACACAAACAAATGGAAAAACATTCCATACTCATGGGTTGGAAGAATCAATATTGTTAAAATGGTGGTACTATTTAAAGCAATCTGAGGATTCGATGCTGTTCCTATGAAACTACCAATGTCATTTTTTACAGAATTAGAAAAAATTATTCTAAAATTCATATGGTACCAGAAAGAGCCAGAATAGTCAAAGCAATCCTAAGTAAAAAAAACAAAGCTGGAGGTATCACATTACCTGACTTGAAACTATACTATAAAACTACAGTAAACCAAAACAGCATGGCACTGGTACAAGAAAAGTCCAGTGGAAAAGAACAGAGAACCCAGAAGTAAATCCACACACCTACAACCATCTGATCTTTGACAAAGTTGACAAATACAGGGAATGGGGAAAGGACTCCCTATTCAATAAACAGTGCTGGGATAACTGGCTAGCCATATGCAGAAAAATGAAATTAGACTCCCACCTTTCATCATATACAAAAATTAACTCAAGATGGATTAAATATTTAGATGTAAGACCTCAAAGTACTAAAATTCTAGAATAAAACCTAGGAAATACCATTCTGGACATCAGCCTTAGGAAATAATTTACGGCTAAGTCCTCAAAAGCAATTACAACCAAAACAAACATTAACAAGTAGGACCTAATTCAACCATGAACAGAGTAAACAGACAACCTAAAGAATGAGAGAAAATATTCTCAAACTATGTATCCAAGAGAGATCTAATATCTAGAATCTATGAGAAACATAGTTCAACAAGCAAAAAACAAATAATCTCACTAAGAAATTGGCAAAGGACATGAACAGACACTTCTCAAAAGAAGACACACAAGTGGTCAACAAACAAACAAAAAATGCTTCACAACACTAATCATCAGAGAAATGCAAATCAAAACCACAATGAGACACCATCTCACATCAGTCAGAATGGCTATTCCTAAAGTCAAAAAAAAACAGATGCTGGTTAGGCTGCAGATAAAAGAGAACATTATTTACACACTGTTGGAGAGAATGTAAATTAGTTCAGCTACCATGAAAAGCAGTCTGGAGATTTCTCAAAGAACTTAAAACAGAACTATCATTTGACCCAGCAATCTCATTACTAGCTATATACCCAAAGGAAAAGAAATCATTCCACCAAAAAGACACATGCACTCATATGCTCACTGCAGCACTGTTCACAATAGCAAAGACAGGGAATCAATCTAAGTGCCCATCAATGGTGAAATGGATAAAGAAAATGTGGTACATAGATACCACAGAATACTACACAGCCATGAAAAAGAACTAAATCGTGCTCCGCCGCAACATGGATGCAGCTGGACATCATTATCCTAAGCGAATTAATGCAGGAACAAAAAAACAAATACCACATGTTTTCACTTATAAATGGGAGCTGAACTCTGGGTACATGTGGACATAAAGATGGGAACAACAGACAATGGGAACTACTAGAATAGGGAAAGCAAGACCTGAAAAACTACCTGTTAGGTACTATGCTCACTACCCAAGTGATGGGATCTTTCATATCCCAAACCTCAGCATCACACAATACACCCATGTAACAAATCTGCACAGGTACCTCTTAAATCTAAAATAAAACTTAAAATTACTTTTTAAAATAATAAAGTTTTATAAAACCAAAAAAAAAAAAAAAAAAANTTTCTGCAGGACTTTTTTTTTTTTTGGTATATTACATTTGGTACAATGGTGAGAAGACTAAAAGAGAACTGGGAGTATAGTAGCCAAGTGTTGGCCGATATCTGGAATGACAAGTATGAAAACCTAAAAAGAGAAGAGAAAGGAAGAGAAAAAGGAGGAGAAGAAAGATAAAAACATACATAATATTTAAGAGCATCAAAAATGTTCTCAATTGATTATTAAGCAAAAATAAAGTAAGTTCCAAAACAGCATATACAGTATAACCTCCTATGTATTTACAACAAAAATGATAAACTTATATTCCAAATATTAAATAATGTCAAACTTTATACTGTTCTTAGTTTCCAAAATTACTGACAACAAATATCTACTTTTTTGTTCTTAAACTTTAAAACTTGCAAATTTTAAATTTATAAATCTAAATTTAATTTTTAAAATTTAATTTTTAAAATTTACAAACTTTAAGCATCGTATCTTTATCTTATGTTTAATTACTAGCATTTCAACATTTATTAAACTACTATAATCTTTTTTCCCCACTGCAAATAAAATGTGGCTGTGGTGTTTAAACCACATCGTAAGTTCAAGTCTAGAAATTTATAAAAGCGTAAGTCTAGGAGCCTAACTACCATTTATAAGAATAATTCAGTGGTCAAATATGTTCCAAGGTCCAAACAGCTAACACATTAAAGAATATCTAAAATACAGCCTAACTGTCAAGTGAGGACTATCTAATATTCCTTCCTGCCAAAAACATAACTCCAGCAAGCTTAATTCTCCTCTACATTATCAATACCCTTGTGCTTTCTCACATTTCTCACCCTTGTGCTTTGGTTATGTTGTTTTAAATCCAATGAAATGCCTCACCCTTCCCAGCCTGAGCCCAGAAATTCCCCTCCTTCTTCATTTTTCTTAAAGAGTTTAAAAATGCTTATCTTGTTTTCTTACAAATTGGAAAACAAATACTAACTTATTAATCAACTTCTGTGGTGAAGTACTATGTCATACACAAAGCCTATCAATCTAATAATATTATAAGAATTGTAAATAAATTACCATCCATAATAATCACTACACCGGATCCTTTATCTAGGACATCAGCAACAACTGCTTCACATTTTAATTTTCCTAGAAAGAAAAGTAAAAGAAATACAGTATCTTAAAAACCAAAGATTACTATAATAAGCTGTGAAAGAATTTAATAGCATTTCCACTGTAAGCTCAGCAAAACTAGAAAACTATGGTTTGAAATAATGTTCCTGAACAACAGATGCTGGAGAGGATGTAGAGAAATAGGAATACTTTTACACTGTTCGAAGGAGTGTAAATTAGTTCAACCACTGTGGAAGACAGTGTGGCGATTCCTCAAGGATCTAGAACTAGAAATACCATTTGACCCAGCAAACCCATTACTGGGTATATACCCAAAGGATTATAAATCATGCTGCTATAAAGACACATGCACACGTGTATTTATTGCGGCACTATTCACAATACCAAAGACTTGGAATCAATCCAAATGTCCATCAATGATAGACTGGATTAAGAAAATGTGGCACATATACACCATGGAATACTATGCAGCCATAAAAAAGAATGAGTTCATGTCCTTTGCAGGGACATGGATGAAGCTGGAAACCATCATTCTCAGCAAACTATCACAAGATCAGAAAACCAAACACCACATGTTCTCACTCGTAAGTGGGAGTTGAACAATGAGATCACATGGACACAGGGAGGGGAGCATCACACACTGGGGTCTGTCAAGGGGTGGGAGGAAGGGGAGGGATAATATTAGGAGAAATACCTAATACAGGTGACGCATTGATGGGTGCAGCAAACCCCACCATGGCACGTGTATACCTGTTTAACAAAACTGCATGTTGTGCACATGTACCCCAGAACTTAAAGTATAATAAAATAATAATGTTCCTGAACTCACTAGAAAAAATAATTCAACATTAAAAGCAGTCAGAATACCTGAATCACTAAATTTCAAACATCAATATTTCACACATTAGATTTTTTAAAATAACCACTGGCAATGTCAAGGATCCTTCTTGGTCTCTTTTGATCCTGTTATTCAACAAACATTTGTTGAGCATACAACCAATAGCATTTACCCCATTTTTTCTTAAATTTCTATTCAACACAGTACTGTAAGTCCTACCCAGAGCAATGAGGCAAGAAAAAAAAAACTTTTTTTAAGACATCCAAATAGGAAAAGAAGTCAAATTATCTGTCTTCACCAATGATATGATTCTATACCTAGAAAACACTAATGACTCCATCTACCAAAAGGCTCCTAGAACTCATATAATGAGTCAAGTAAAAGTTTCAGGACACAAAATCAATGAACAAAAAAAAGAGTAGCATTTCCATACACCAATAATATTCAAGTTGAGAGCCAAATCAAGAATGCAATCTCATTTACAATAGCCACAAAAAAAATAAAATATCTAGGAATACATCTAACCAAGGCGGTGAAAGATCTCTATAGGAGAACTATAAAACACTGCTGAAAGAAATCACAGATAACACAAACAAATGGAAAACATTCCATACTCATGGGTTGGAAGAATCAATATTGTTAAAATGGTGGTACTATTTAAAGCAATCTGAGGATTCGATGCTGTTCCTATGAAACTACCAATGTCATTTTTTACAGAATTAGAAAAAATTATTCTAAAATTCATATGGTACCAGAAAGAGCCAGAATAGTCAAAGCAATCCTAAGTAAAAAAAACAAAGCTGGAGGTATCACATTACCTGACTTGAAACTATACTATAAAACTACAGTAAACCAAAACAGCATGGCACTGGTACAAGAAAAGTCCAGTGGAAAAGAACAGAGAACCCAGAAGTAAATCCACACACCTACAACCATCTGATCTTTGACAAAGTTGACAAATACAGGGAATGGGGAAAGGACTCCCTATTCAATAAACAGTGCTGGGATAACTGGCTAGCCATATGCAGAAAATGAAATTAGACTCCCACCTTTCATCATATACAAAATTAACTCAAGATGGATTAAATATTTAGATGTAAGACCTCAAAGTACTAAAATTCTAGAATAAAACCTAGGAAATACCATTCTGGACATCAGCCTTAGGAAATAATTTACGGCTAAGTCCTCAAAAGCAATTACAACCAAAACAAACATTAACAAGTAGGACCTAATTCAACCATGAACAGAGTAAACAGACAACCTAAAGAATGAGAGAAAATATTCTCAAACTATGTATCCAAGAGAGATCTAATATCTAGAATCTATGAGAAACATAGTTCAACAAGCAAAAAACAAATAATCTCACTAAGAAATTGGCAAAGGACATGAACAGACACTTCTCAAAAGAAGACACACAAGTGGTCAACAAACAAACAAAAAATGCTTCACAACACTAATCATCAGAGAAATGCAAATCAAAACCACAATGAGACACCATCTCACATCAGTCAGAATGGCTATTCCTAAAGTCAAAAAAAAACAGATGCTGGTTAGGCTGCAGATAAAAGAGAACATTATTTACACACTGTTGGAGAGAATGTAAATTAGTTCAGCTACCATGAAAAGCAGTCTGGAGATTTCTCAAAGAACTTAAAACAGAACTATCATTTGACCCAGCAATCTCATTACTAGCTATATACCCAAAGGAAAAGAAATCATTCCACCAAAAGACACATGCACTCATATGCTCACTGCAGCACTGTTCACAATAGCAAAGACAGGGAATCAATCTAAGTGCCCATCAATGGTGAAATGGATAAAGAAAATGTGGTACATAGATACCACAGAATACTACACAGCCATGAAAAGAACTAAATCGTGCTCCGCCGCAACATGGATGCAGCTGGACATCATTATCCTAAGCGAATTAATGCAGGAACAAAAAAACAAATACCACATGTTTTCACTTATAAATGGGAGCTGAACTCTGGGTACATGTGGACATAAAGATGGGAACAACAGACAATGGGAACTACTAGAATAGGGAAAGCAAGACCTGAAAACTACCTGTTAGGTACTATGCTCACTACCCAAGTGATGGGATCTTTCATATCCCAAACCTCAGCATCACACAATACACCCATGTAACAAATCTGCACAGGTACCTCTTAAATCTAAAATAAAACTTAAAATTACTTTTAAAATAATAAAGTTTTATAAAACCAAAAAAAAAAAAAAAAAACCAGACAGAAAAGAAAGTACTGCTGTGAGGTTTCCTTCACTCCTTCTAGTGGTTATTTTTAACATGATGAGGGTAAGTCAGCCTACGACACTACCACTATAGCCAACAAATGAGCCATTAAGAGATGTTGCTATCAGTCTCCTGATGCTTGACACTCTATGCCTCATCAATTGGTGTGTTTTACAAACAGTAGATTATAAACAGTAGTCCTGACCTTGGTTTTCTGCAGTTTAAAAGGTTCCATACCACAAGCCTATCATATTTTAAACATTCACATTTACTAGTAAATTTTAAAACTACTTAAAGAAAATGCACAGGCTCTACTGAGAAAAAATAATTCATGAGAAATATAACTTGAGGCTAAGGAGGTAAAAAAATTAAAAAGTTATTCTCTACACCTTCCTATTCACATCACTGTTCAGTTATAAACACTCTGGAGTACACATCTAATCTCTCTTTTCGTATTTTAAAATCCTTAATAGCAGAAACCTATCTTACACATTTCTACTTCCCTTATAACAATGGTTTCCAAGTGGATCCATAGGGCTGGTTACATATGAAACCCTAGTCACTGTCACCAACACCACCCCACCACATACATACATGCACACATACACACACATACACACACACACACACACACACACACACACACACAATTTCCAAGGTTGGGATTGAGAATCTACATTTTACTTAAATTAAAAGATAATATAATGTAATAACTCGGGTGATTTTTATATACTGTCAGGTTAGAAAATTACCTACTACCTAATACTGTGCCTTGCAAATACTGGATATCCAGCAGATACTTGATCAATGCACAATCACCACAAAGTATACTGTTTCACATAAAAAGAGCTGTTTTGAAAATGTATGCTATAATGCTTACACTGAAATAAAGCTATGCAGCTTCAAGCAATAAAAATCTCATAAATTTTTTAGAAAAAATAAAAGGTTTAAGAAAATATTCAAGTAGGATTCTAGCTACTTGCTGACTTCTACATTGTATAATGTGAAATGACAAATATTAACAAAACATTCCTTTTGTATTCTACCACCTTATATGACCAGTATATAATTAGACAACATTCAAACATCAAAATAGAGAAATAAATATATCAAATTTATAAATAAAGAGATTTACTAAAAAAGTAAGATATTATTGAGAAAAGTAAAATTATTAAAGCAGACTTGTTTTTATTTTCTCCAAAACAAAATAGAAAAAAAATGAATTACAAGAAATTCTGTATCTTTTAACATTGTTTGCTTTATGAAAATCGGTATAAATACCTGAGAAAAGAACAATAATCCTAAGAACCGTAACAGATTATACACAATCACTAAGTTTAGAGCACACACACGAATGTTCCTTTCAGTTGTTAATAACACATACATCAACAGAGATAAATTATGAAATAAATTTTTAAGACTATTGAAGGACAAAGCTTAAGGTGACCAAAACAGGTACTAGTTAACATCAATCTACTCTAATGGCTCACATGCGCATAATAATTTGTGATATGTTTTATTAGGTCACTCTATACCAGTTTAACACACTGATGTTATTTAGAAGGTTAATCAGGAAATAAAAGTATGGTATTACGGAATTGGTATATCAATAACTCACCTGCTCTGGGAAGTGGTTTATATAACTCTAAGTATTGCTCTCCATGAAGAACCTAAGTTAGGGTAAACAAAATTTCATTAGCAAACTTTCTTGCTCCACAGGTTCGCCTGTGGATACTGCTACTCACAAGTGACACTTTACTGTCCATGGGCTCACATTTCTTCCCAAGTTATCTATCTCCGTTTAGCTTCTTCTTCTTAATCATGTGATTCAAAAATAATCAATCCCCCCATCTCAAGACAGTCAGCTCTTCTGGAGCAGAGAAAATATATTTGTGTTCTTTCTTGGCATTCATAAAGCCTTGTTGACTATTAATTACATATCATTTGCCAAGAGACAATAAACTAGGCTGTATTCCCAGAACTTATAATAGTGCCTGGAACACAGCGGGCATCCAATAAATATTCATTGAATAAGAATGTACAAATGGGCCAGTGCTAGTAATTTCAGGTCGCATATACCAAATACAAATGACACAACTAAAACACAAAGAAAAACCTTACAACCATGTTCAAAATGAAAGCTCTGTCAATGTGAATATCCCTTTCTTATAATACTTTGTAAATTATCTACAAAGAGTAGATACTAAGGATACTGTGTAACTTAATAGCCACTTAACCTCAATGTGTCAAACAAAGAATGCACCAAGGTATGCAGGAAAACAACAGGACAAGAAAACCAAAACCTGAAGCATACACTCAAATGACCCCACTTTCACCGCAGAGGGCCAGTTTTCCAGTCTTCCTCAGGACGAAGAAGAAGAAGAAAGAAGAAGAAAGAAGAAGGAAGAAGAAGAAGGAGGAGGAGGAGGAGGAGAAGGAGGAGGATGGAGGGAGGGGGAAGGGGAGGGAAAGAAGGAAGAAGGAAGAAAGGAGGAGGAGGAGAAGGGAGTAGGGAGAAGGGAGAAGAAGGAAGAAGGGAGAAGCAGGAATAAGGAAGAAGAAAGAAGCAGCAGGAAGAAAGGAGGAGGAAGAAAGGAGGAGGAAGAAAGGAAGAGGAGGAAGAAGAAGAGGAAGAAGAAGAAGAGGAAGAAGAAGAAGAGGAAGAAGAAGAAGAGGAAGAAGAAGAAGAGGAAGAAGAAGAGGAAGAGGAAGAAGAAGAAGAAGGAGGAGGAGGAGGAAGAAGAAGAAGAAGGAGGAGGAGGAGGAAGAAGAAGAAGAAGGGGGGAGGGGGAGGTGAAAGAAGGAGAAGGAAGAAAGGAGGAGAAGGGAGAAGCAGGAAGAAGGGAGAAGCAGGAAGCAGGAAGAAGGAAGAAGAAGCAGGAAGAAAGGAGGAGGAAGAAGAAGAGGAAGAAGAAGAGGAAGAAGAAGGGAGGAGGAAAGAAGGGAGGAGGAAAGAAGGGAGGAAGGGAGAAGAAGGGGAAGAAGAAGGGGGAGAAAGAAGGGGAAGAAAGAAGAAGAAGAAAGAAGAAGAAGAGGAGGAGGAGGAGGAGGAGGAGGAAGAGGAAGAAGAAGAAGAGGAAGAAGGAGAAGAAGAAGACGAGGAGGTTGATGAGAAGACAAATGAAGGTTGGCCTTACTGTGTCACACAGCCTGAAAAACTCAAGGTAAGAAGACTAGGATTCAATTTCCAAGATGTATGAACACCATTTACAATTTCCAATTGTTAGGGGGAATTTTGAAACATTTGTTTTAACTTTTTGCATTTACACTGTTCAAAGTATACAGCAACTAACCATGGGAGTGTGAATGAAACAGCAAACTGCCTAGCACATATTTCTTGTCTTCCTCCCAGCTTCATGAAATACTCTAATAAAATAACTGGCCATCAACTTAGAGCAGCAATGGGCTAACTGATCCACCAGTAAATAGGTTCTCCAATCAGTCAAAGTTACAGATACCAGCTCACAGCCCCATGATTCAAAAATTATTACCAGGTTCATAACCTGAATCTTACTCCAAGAAATAAAATATACCCTATCTCAAAGAACTTCTCACCATTGTTCACTCCTCTTTCTTGACACACTTTATTCATTTGGCTTCTCAAATACCCCATTCTCCTGATACTCCCCACACCTCATCAACCATTTCTGTTCAGTCTCTTTTTGCTAGTTCCTCTGCATCTCTTCACCCTCTCAACATTGCAGGGCCTCTAAACTCAGGCCTTTTCTCTACTTACTCTCACACATTAGGTGACTTCATCTAATCTCCAGTCTTTAAACATCACCTAAATGCTAAGGACCCAGTTAGACCCCTCCCTGAACTCTAGACTCATATATTCAAATGTCCATTCTTACATTTCCACTTAAATGTGTAACAAGCACCTCAAACATATTTAAAACCAACTCCTGATCAACCCCACCTTAAAATAAATGTGTATGTATAAATTATACATAATGCCATATGTAACTACTATACATATTAAATACACTATACATAATTATACATTACATATAGATATGTGTAATGTATAATTATATACAATATATATATATGCACCCATATATGTGTATATATATATCATTCCAGTTATCCAGAACAAACATCTTCATCCTTGACTCCTCTTTTCTAACCCTCATATGCAGCACTTTTACTTGGATTACTATAATAGACTCTTAAGTGGTTTCTCTGCTTTCATGCTTGCCTCCCCTATAACCTATTCTCCAACAATAGCAAGCTTGAGCCAGTGTGTGAACATACCCAGATTATGTCACTACTCAGCTCAGACTGACAAATGGCTTCCCATGTTCATCAAAGTATATGCCGAAATCTTTATAATTACTCCATGGCCTTCTCCTACCATTGGCCCCTTGCTCACTCTATAGCTATGCTGGCCCTATTACTGTTCCAAAAACAAACTAAGCATGTGCTATTTGCCTTAAATACTCCTCCCTGGCTTGCTTCTTCACCAATGTCATGAGGTGAGAATTATCATATCCATTTTATAGATAAGGAAACTGAAGCCTAGAGATGTTATTTGTCAAGTAAATGGCAGAGAGAGGATAAATAACATTATGCCAGGGTTACGGGACTACACGTACTTCCTCTTTTCTTCTTTTTGCTGGCATTTTAAACAAACTCTCCCCTCTTTTTTTCTTAAAAAGAAAAATCAAAAGATATGCTAAACTAACCACTATAAATAATTATATAAATATATATACGCACACTACACACATATACATATAAGGTATGACATTTATGAATAATATTTACAGAAATAGAAAAGCAAAATAAAGGTTTCTTATTAGGCATACCTTTGCAAAGTTGATTGAAAGCCCAGGAATTTCTGCTAATCCTCCACCCATTAGAGACTTCTGACCTATGATAACTCCAAAGGTGGGCAAACAGGAGAAATCAGAACTTCCTTCATAAACAAATTTCAAATCTTTTGGATCCTTGATTGATGCTCCCACTCCAAGGGCATACATAATAGCTTCCAGTTCCGTATAAGCATAAGAAAATGGAGGGAGTTTCTGGCCAATAGCTCCAGCCTACAGGACAGTTTTAAAAAGTAATTTATTTCATTGATAACTTTTCAAAACTATTAACTTCTTACATACCTAGTTTTGTTTTTGAATAGATGCGAATACAATGTCAGTGAATTTGATGGAGCATAATTATTGCAATTATATTTGATTTTTTTAATAGAAACTAATTAGGTAATCTGTAGAAAAGGACTTCTTTACAGTTAAGAACTTTTTTATTGCTTGCTTCTTGCTAACTGACAGTATGTCTCATACTCAACTTTCCTGGCTCTAATTCAGCAATTATTAGCTACCCAAAAATCTAAAAAATAATGAAATTTTAGCTCATAAGATGTAATGTATAAAATTCGCTGTAAACAGAGGAGTAAAACGCTGCTTAATGAATGTAAATTTGATTGCCTCATAATGGTTTTGGTTTGTTTGTCTGTTTTGAGACGGAGTCTCGCTCTGTCGCCCAGGCTGGAGTGCAGTGGCGAGATCTTGGCTCACAGCAACCTCTGCCTCTCGAGTTCAAGCGAGTATCCTGCCTCAGCCTCCCAAGCAGCTGGGACTACAGGCCCATGCCACCACACCCAGCTAAATTTTTTTAATATTTTCAGTTGAGACGGGGTTTCACCATGTTGGCCAGGCTGGTCTGGAACTCCTGACCTCGTGATCCACCCGCCTTGGCCTCCCAAAGTGCTGGGATTACAGGGGTGAGCCACTGCGCCCGGCCCTTCATAATGTTTTTAAGTAAAATAAAATTTAACTTAAATTTCTTTCCCAGGAATATCCTTTGTCTAACTGGATATTGTCTTTTTCTACTTAGTGATAATACGCGTAGCTAATAAGTGAAGTACATATTGGGTTATAAAAGAATAATGTCCAATTTTCAATCATTTTATTCTAAAGTAGAAGTTGGCAAACAAGGACTAAGAGCTAAAATGGTTTATATAGGTTGATTAAAATAAGAAAAACAGTGCTCGCTTCGGCAGCACATATACTAAAAAAATAAGAAAAACAGAAAGAATATGTAATAGAATACAAGCACTGTGCAGCCCACAAAGCCTAAAATATTTACTATATGGCCCTTCATCAAAAAGGTCTGCCAACCCTTACTTTAAGGAAAAATCACATTTATATACTGACCATATTCTCAGGCTTAAGATTATAATTTTAATTTTCTTTAGCACAATGCCCACCATAGGTTACAAAACACCAGACTCTAATATGGCAAATGACTTACTTCTTCCTATTTATCCAGTACAGTTTTTTTTAAGAAAGGGCACAAACAGGAACAGTAAATAGGCAAATTTCACATGAGCTGTAATCGCAATTGTTCTCGAATTTCTGACGCAATGGGAAGCATTTTACTTGCAGCCATGTTGAAATAGTTCTAAAATACTATATTGATGCTTCCCTTAAAAGAAATGGACCCAAAAGAGCACTAAACTAGATAGATATCCTTTCCTAAAGAGTTAGAAAATGTTACTAAAGTAGGATTATTGATGGTCAAGAAAAAAAAATACTTGTCATACAGTTAGATACAGAAATCTAACTGTACTGAAAAGTAAAAGTTTAATATTTGAGCTTATGTTCAAATTCTATCAATATTTAGTACATATTTTATATACAGTTTTATCATCACTCATTTAGCAATAAATAGCTTAGAAAATAATTTTTGTATGTGAAAAAAGCTGCAAAATTATTTACATTTCAAACAAAATGTTGCTGATTATAGGCACTTCACTTTCAACATAGAGGTTTAAAGCCTCTATGCATTAGGCAAAGGGGTAAAAAACACAACAAAGAACCTGGGAGCATAAAACCTCCAGGAATCATGGTGTCATAAGTCTCCCCTCCCAAATACAAATTCCCATACAACTCAAATCTACTTAAAGTCAATTTAAAGTTATCCTTAAAGAGATAAAGAGCTATAAATGGGTAGAATGAGAAATGTATATGGAAGACAGACAGTCCAGGCAGGCATAGATATCAGGACTAGATATCAGATTAGCCACAAGTCATTTTATCGACAGTTGAGATAATCCCTTTTTTCCTCTTCTATCCAGTACCTCCGTGAGTCAATATCCAAACAGCATTGCAGACGGTGAAAATGAGGTTGGCTAAAGCACCACTCAGGCAGCTAACTTGACTCATCACACCCCCTGATGGAGCCTACCAAAAATAATATGTAAGTAAGGAGTATCCCTCTGAAAAGTTCATGATAAGCTTTCAGCAGCTGTTTCCAACCAGGAGAAGAAGCTAAGTGGGTTACCTCCATTCTCCAAGCCCCACTCAGCTACTAGGTAAAACCTTGGAGACTGATACCCAATCGCTCTGATCTCCTTTCCCACTAGGGAAAAGAAATGTATGGTATACAGTCCAGAGAAATCTAAGAGAGGGAAAAGGAGAAATTAAAAAGACGAATAAAGTACTCTGGACAGTGTTAGAATTCATCCTGAGCCATCTCTTCATGTGGCTCAACTGTCCTGAATTCTCTGTATGTTGAAATCAGGCTGTATGCTATAAAGTCATTCACAAATGATTTCTGAATAAATCCTCTATTTTAAATTATCTCTGCCACTGCTTCTCCCCATTATTAGTGACTGAAAGAAAGCAACTGCGTCCAAAAGAAAAGAGAAAGAAGTAGGAGAGGAAGACAGCAGGGAGGGAGGAAGGGAGGGGAAAGTCTCCAGATAAGGCAAAGGCTTTAGGCTTTTTTTCCACTTACAAATCCCGATGTTGCTGTAGACGTTGCATGACTAGTATGATTTGCTGAAACTCCTTCTGAATCTATTTTACTTAGAACTTCAATTATACTGCCAGTTGATTCTAAAATTAAAATGAAAACAAAAAAAATAAAGCTTTGTTAAAGATGTGACTAAGAAAAGCTACAATATGCTACATAATTATTCCTATAACATTCCGCAAACCTGCTACAGAGCCTCCACTGCCACTCATGAACTGAATGTATGATGTTAGACTACTGAAGGAAAAAAATTGCAAAAGAAATTGACCAAACATAAATGGACATCTTCAATGAAATACAAAACATTGTCTAGCATATCCTTCCCTGGTTATCTGATTCTAAGGGGGCTCTAGAGCTTTCCAAAGTCTTTAAGCTATTTTACAACCTTTAAAGAGAAATGCTTGTCTATAGACATGCAATTTGTCTGGCGGAGAGATCACTGATTCCTCTTCTCAACTGATTTCCATTCTTCCCAAGATGAAAGAATACTGAGATTACCTCTTCACCCCCGCTCCCAGTTCTCTGTACAAGTAATAGCTCTGAAGATAGCACCAAAAATTCTTCCAGAGAAAATCATCATCAAAACCAGTGACTCCAGACAGGGATCAAAAGCTGCTGTTCTGTGGGTCTAAAAGGTTAATAAAGGAGGCTCATGGGGCATCCACATACCATAAGATATTCTGAAGGCCCTGGGACCTTTCTAACAAACCTAAGCAACATGGGCTTCCTTCTGAACTCAGACAAAACCATAACCAAGGCCGGGCACAGTGGCTCACCCATGTAATCCCAGGACTTTGAGAGGCCAAGGCTGGCAGATCACTTGAGGTCAGGAGTTCAACAGCCTGGCCAACATGGTGAAATTTTACAAAAATTAGCCAGGCGTGGTGGCACACGCCTATAATCCCAGCTACTTGCGAGGCTGAGGTGGGAGAATCGCTTGAACCCGAGGGGCAGAAGTTGTAGTGAGCCAAGATCACACCACTGCTCTCCAGCCTGGGAGACAGAATGAGACTCCATCCTAAAAAAAATAAATAACCAAACTACAGAGTCTGAGAAGACCAGAGATATCTGCCATTCCTGATGACAGCAGTAGAGCGGTTTCTTGCCTATTAATCTTCCCTCTACCATCCCATTCATATTGCTACCTAGAGGGAAGGCTATTTATTTGAAAGGCACCTCCTTTTAGAAATAGACAGCTTGAATTACTTGTTGGCTCAAACACTGGCTAGTTTAGTTTTTCTGGGATTTAGTTCCATCATCTGTAAAATAAAATACAAGAAGAGATGCTCTGGAACTTCAATTCTTATCAAAAGATCATTTTTTAAAGTTGTGCTTCAGACAGAGGTATCTTTTGCTTATAATTAGTTATAATAATTCAATTAGTTGGCTTTTTAATAAGTTTAACACTTTTGAGGCAGAGATACTTTTTGAGATCGATATCAGAGGAAAGCTTTTACTATACTTTTCTTACATTTGTTTTCATGGATAAGTGACTGTTATTCATAGAATAAATTTTTCGAATGTCTAAATATAAAATACAAAAATGTTACCATTTATGACATAACAATCATGTTATCATCTGATTGAGAGTAAGTATAATGAAATTTCAGTAAGTATTCTAGTAGGTAGGAAAGTATCAATAAGGAAAAAAAAACAGAGTAGTCATATTTCAAATATATTCTTCTATCAAACTTTAAATATTACATCACTATGAGAAAAAAAGGTTTTTTTAATAAAATGACCCTGACTCATGATCTTTTCAGAAAAATATTTCAAATTTCATATATTACATGCATATGTGAATTACACTAGAAAAAAATAATCTGACTTTTATTTGGTTATCTATTTCTGTGGCATATTATAGGAGATTAAATAATTCAAGTTAATAAGCAATTATTAAGTCCCTTCTATGAGTTCAGCACTATGCTAACACCAAATATATACAAGAAGTACATACAAGATACAGCCTCTGCCTCAAAGGCACTTGCCAGGCAATTAAGACACCACACATGCATGAAACAAAAGAAGTGGAGAACAGTTATAATTAGATGCTCAAGTGCTAGAAGTTCAGCTAACAGAAAGATCAATATACCCTAGACTAACTGGGCAGGTTTTGTTCAACATCTGGGGCTTGAGTTTTTCTAAAGAAGCATTAAGATTAGCAGAGGAGATAGAAGGTAGAAGTAGTATGTTAGAAAAGCAGAGAAACAGTAGCAAAGACAAAGCGCTGAAACAAAGCCACATTTATGCCCCAAACAGAAAAGAGCTGAGCCTAAATAATAAAAAGGCTTAATCTTTTTGAGAAAGAAAGAAATATAAATATGGTAAGATTGGGAGCATATGGGTAGACAACGGAAGACTCTGAAACGAACCACCAGCGCGGATGTAAGTGCATTCAGCACAAATGAGTAAAGATTTTATGCCATCCATCCCCCAATCACACATAAACCCAAAAAACAGGATAATAATAAAGCTGAAAAATTGACAGTGAGAAATAACATACATATCTTAAATGTGAAGAGTTCTAATACCTACTAGAGCAGAAAATATGCTATAGATGATTCAAGTGTCTTAGCACTACAGTTAACACAGACGACAATTCCGTAAGAGAAGAAAATGCTTGCTGCCTCTGATTCGCCAACCAGAGGTAATTGATGGGGACTCTCTTTACCTTGGATACTCTGAGGCTTGCTGGCATTCTCGAAGTCACAGATCTTCTTCCAGTTAGCCTTCACCGCCTCAGGAGTCATTGGGTGATTCTTTTGTCTTACAATAGCTCCAAGAGTCCTCTCCCAGCGTACTGGTTATAGAAACAAAACTAACATACTGAGCACATAGTTGAGACACAGAAAGTAAGATGCATAAGAACCCTTTCATTTTTTAAGAGAAAGGAAATTCAGAAAAAAAGGGATTCTAACCCCTAAAGAGTTTTACTATAACCCTTAAAATGAAATTTTCCTAACAAACGCATTAGGATAAGGTCAATTTAAAGATAAATTTGAAGCTGAAGGGAAAAATTTCTCCTCTAACTATGCTAGACAGTACTAAAGGTAGAATGCTATGCTGTATGTGAAAAGGTTTAATTATATAATAATCACATCAAAAGACTGACTTTATGACCACAGATCCCCCAAGTAATATACTTCATTCTTCTTGTTTATAAAACGAAGATAACTAAATAGAGCTTTGCTGAGTTAGCAAACTGAAGACTAATAGTAAATAATAGGTCAAAGACTTCAGTTAACAAAAAATCAGTGTAACAGGTGGCCCCAAATAATTATTCCTTACCTTCTCTTTGCTCTACCTCTATTTCCACAAGAAGTCAGTTAGAATGCACAGATTCATAAAAACCATTACTGCTGCATAAGGAGAATTTTTAACACTGTTTTCTTTTTAAAAACCAGAGGAATAAATAACTACTAATAACCTTATTTAAACATAATAGTCAGACACTGATGATTGTTAAACTGAAGATTTGTATTTGGGAATGACAGAAATGCCTGTGTCTACAGCTTTCCTACTGATAAAGTACCAGATACAGCTTTTACTGTAAAACCTTATGCTCCTTTTTTAAATGAATGTAATAAGACACTCAAAAATGCTTCAAGAATATAAGCCACTTTAACGGAGAAAATGACCATTAATTCTAAAAATATTATACTACTACAGCAATGCCCTCCAGTGATAGCAAACTTTTAAGTGATTCAGTTAATTGGATTAATTTTGATACCCATAGCCAACTAAATATAAGTTCAGACACAGACATTTTCACAATTTTTTTAACGCCATAAAGCAATTCTCAAATTTGGAGTTCACAAGGTTTGAGAGATGGGGTAGGAAAGGGTTGAAGCCAAGTAAATTTACTATTGGGCTAAAGCGGAATAATTCCCACAGATCAGCTGCAATTTCTGTCCCAGAAAGTTGTCCAATGTGATTCCTCACTCCCCTTGACATCTCCTACTTCATGGAAGAAAATAATTACATGGGAAAATTGGAGAACCTGCCTGCTGCTCTAGAATAGGCTCAACCCATCTTTTTCCAAAACAGCTTTCCCTCCCACTCATTTCTCTGCTGTAACAGCAAGAACAAGCATGTGGGAAGTCAAAGACATGGGAGGATGATTATCAATATATGCTGTCTGAAGGAATAGCCAGTTCTGAATAAGACAGGACAAGTCCTGAATAAGGACTGCCTACCGGAAGAATAGATAGGGTCTTCAAAGGGCCACAGACCTAAAGGACAATCACAATGTTTAAAAATATCTGTTGCTATAGCAATGTTTAAGTTTGAATATGCAAGCACTATATCCAATGGTTAGGCATTTGACAAAACTCTTACCTACCTCAACTAGATATGCAGGTTTAAAGATAAGGAAATAGTCTATACAAACCAAAAACTGAGAGAGACTTACATTTTCCAATCCATCCTGCTCCAACCTACCAAAAACAGGGGGGAAACATTATACCATCTAATGTGAAATCATTAACACAATTTTTTTTTAATTAAAAAAATGTCAGCTCCTTTACTAGGAGTATTACAATTCAAGGTGACAGGAGATGAAAATAATACAGCTCTATAAAAGTCCACTGGCCCCCATGACTTTGCACAGTTCATGTTATCAGAGCACAAACATAAAACAGCACAATGAAGCAGAAATGCATGTAATAGAAAAGAATGAATCTGATGTCAGAGACCAAGACTTGACACAAATTTGTCTACTGACTACCCTGGCCAAATTATGTGACCTACCTACATCCAAGTTTCCTCAAATGTAAAATAAAAATGACAGTACATATTTCATGTGGTTACCATGAAGCAAACAATATAAATAGTACACTGCCTAGCATATCATGAGATCAAAATAAATGTCCCTCTTGAAGGACCTACTGAATTACAAAGAAAACCAAAGCCAAATAAAAAGAGTATTTGACTTAGTGAACTACATATACTCATTTTAATGAAACATCTATATGCAGAGATAAGACAAATGACCAAATAATAACTGCTACCCAGGAAGATCAATTTTTCACTTCTATAATTTTTTCTAGAGGTCATTCAAGAAAAATCCTTAAAAAAAAAAAGTCTGATGTAAAGAAAATCTGTTTGTCATGACTTCAAACACCACAACTACAGTGTGCCCAAACTTACCACAAAAATGTCACATTCATAAGATAGAAGAAACGTATCAGCAGACATCCTAGTGGCTCTAAGTTCAAGGGTGTGGCTTTTCATCACCCTTTGCCTCTATATTAATATGCCTACATCTTTTATGATACAACTAGTCAGCCTTGATATAGTTACAGTAGACAAATCAGCAGTGGTTTTGATATCAGGCAAAATAACCACCACTTTTTGCTGTATTTTGGAAGTGAAGTAGTAAGTTATAAGCTCCTCTCAGGTGCTAAAAACGATTGCTCCAGCTGAGCTAAAATATTTGTATCTGCCACTCTAGATATCTATCAGAACTTCAAAAAGTGGCAATTTACTTTCAAGGTTTAAGTCAGGATGTTATGCACATCTCGTAGTATATTTTATCAATCATGCATGCCAAATGTTCCTCACTAAAAATGTTCACAATATAGTAAAAGAAAACAGTAACATAACAAAACTTCATCTGCAGCATGATCCTAATTGTCCGTGTGTTTGGGTGTATAAAACGCCTGTCTGGGCTGAGCGCGGTAGCTCACGCCTGTAATCCCAGGACTTTGGGAGGCCAAGGCGGGCAGATCATTTGAGATCAGGAGTTCGAGACCAGCCTGACCAACATGGTGAAACCCCGTCCCTACTAAAAATTTAAAAATTAGCTGAGCTTGGTGGTGGATGCCTGTAATCCCAAATACTTAGGAGGCTGAGGCAGGAGAATCACTTGAATCCAGGAGGCGGAGGCTGCAGTGAACCAAGATCACGCCACTGCACGTCAGCCTGGGCAACAGAGCGAGACCCCATCTCAAAAAAAATAAAAATTAAAACACATATCTAATAAAAGACTAGAAGGAAATACATAAAATATTAATACTAGTTCTCTCTGGACAGTGATAATGTAGACAATTTTATTTTATTTTTTATATGTTCTTATATATTTGAAATTTTCACAAACAGCACATACTATTTTGTTCACAAAGTTAGTAATAAACATAACTGTAAAAGATAAATAGTTTTTAAAAATTCCTTAATGAGGTAAAAGAAGAGCAGGCAAAATTTTGGATTACAGATGGCTTGATATTATTAAACTTTCCTCTTCTATAAAACAGAGTTGTAAAGTTCTTTCTACTTCTAATATGCCACAATTCACATTCAATGAGTCTGATTAGGAAAGTGGAGGTGCATATCTCTGCTTAGAGATATGTAGACTGTTTTTTTTTCCTTAACTTACCCATCAGCTTTTCATTCAAATGAAATAAGCTAATATATCCCTCACTTTAAATTGAGCCAAATTTCATCAAACAGTGAACAATGGATCTCACTGCATGACGGGATTATGTGTGGATAATTATTTTTATAATAAACATCTAAAACTTTGAAATAAAGAAAAATAGAAAAGTTTATTTTTTATGTAAAAATAAGTAATGTTACATTTATTGACCTATCACACAAGATTAAATTCCTGCTATACTGGTAATTAAAATTGGTGGGTGGTGCTATGTATTAGGCCCTGTGCCAAGGGTTTAAAATATGACTTGTAGCTATCACAAGGAACCCCAGGAAACTAAAGTTCAGGAAGGTCAAATCAGCAATTCCCAGAATAAGAATTCAAAATCTGGCCTGGTTAACTCTAAACTCCAAGCTTCATCTTTCCACCTTATCATTCGGCTTCTTAAATAATGAAATTTCCCACATTTTGACTGAACACATCAAACCAGCCACATTTCCATTTGGTAGGAATGTTACAAATGTAGAACTAAGTAAAAACAGAATTTATAAAGTTGCTATTACTTTCCAAAAAATGGGTATTAGTCACCACTTTTAATTATAACATAGACACAATATTTAAAAATATACAAGTGATGTCCACTGGTGCAGATTTTTACAAATGTAAGCAACTGGAGAAAACTAATAAGAGAAAACAGGAAGGTGCAAATACCTCAAACAAGCCACCATTCTCCTCACAACTCTCGTGACAAAGCCAAAGGACAAGTGGTGCCACATACTCTGGCTTCAGAGCTTCCACGAGATCTGAAATAAAGAATATACACATATGTCACCAATCATTTTACTTTCTAATAATTTCTTACTTATAAAATTATAGGTAATTCAGAGACCTTTAAAATAAGAACAAAATTAGTATGTACATAACTAGTTTAACATTTAAGGCTTTGGGAAGAACTTTTTTTAATCTCAACTGAGCCATTTCTAAAGGGCTCTCAAGCTTCTAAAATTGTAAGTATCAGACACACCTTTCCAAGATGAGTAACATATCAATACTGTTCACAAGAAGAAAAGTTAGAACTGCCTAGACAAAGATTGGCGAGCAAAACTGTATTTAACATGAGAAACTTGGGTACCATTCATTCCCAAAATTATTCTATTTTCCCAGCTATTAACAAGAATCTAGAAAACCACAAAACAGCCTAGACCACTATAGTGGCAGAAAATGATTGAGAGTGCTGAATCCTAACCACTAGACCACCAGGGAAGGCAGATAATGATTGAAATAGACCTTGCAGACATCACTGATGAGGGCACAAAGTATAAGAACTACTTTCCCATTGCATATGTTACTTTTTTGACTTTTTAAAAATTAATGTATACTAGTTATACATATTCTGAAGGTACGTGTGATATTATGATGCCTTATACGATGTGTAATGACCAAATCAGGGTAACTGGGATATCCATCAACTCAAACATTTATCTTGTCTTTGGGTTAAGAACATTACAAATCTTCTCCTCTAGCTATTTTGAAATACACAATAAATTATAGTTAACTATAATTTCTCTATTGTTCTATCAAATACTAGAATTTATTCCTTCTATCTAACTTTACTTTGGTAGTCCTTAACCAACTTCTCTTTCCCATTGCACTTTCTGTGAGTACCTTGGTGAAGCAGAAAGGTGCTACATGAAGAACATGAAGAGTTGGATTCTAGTACTGAAGCTGCTATGCAAGCAACTTAAGAACGTGAGTCCATCATTCAACTTCCATTAGTAAGCTAGTAATTTAAATACTTCCACTTGCTATTCCACCAAGCTGTTCCACGGCTCAAATGAGATACAATTTGTATCTTACAATACCTTAAAAACCATAGAATTTTATCTAAAAGATCAAATAAATGCAAAAATTGTGAAATGACAAAATACAATTTTGTATTAATGTTAAAGTAAAAAAGATGGTGTATATAGTCCCTGTAAATTAAAAGTAGTTGCAAAATTCTTCGGTTTATAGCCTCTAAAAGCTCTCAAAGTACACAAGCATTCCAATGGCACCCTGTCTTCCATTTTTCATCATATGCATGAGGAAAAAACGAAAGGAAGACTCCAGCCATCTCAAATTGTACAATGAAATAAATTATTAACTTAAATACCCATTCATCTCAATACATAACATTGCTCACATTTCCCATATATCCATTGACAAAATTGAATGCTAAAGGATATTTATGTACAGGGATTTGGATATTTGAGTTGACTAACTTCAAACTGAATGCAAAATAAGCACATCTATAAAATGCAACAGAGTATCTATTACCTTAGGTGAGAAAAAAGAAAAGAACATAAGGCACATAGAAAAAAATAAGTCTGTCTTGCAGTTTACTTTATATATTATCACTAATAATATAAGCAAATATTCTTGCTTTCCAGTTCATTCTCAAACTCCTAGGTTAGCCAGCATCTATTGAACTCAGTTTTATAAATAAAAAACCAACCTCAAGAGACTAAATAAAAGATCAGAGAAGTTCCATAGCTATTAACATATAAAGTTACATGAAATCAAAAATAGAAATATTTACTTACTTAACCCAGTGTTTCTTCCACAATACTAGATGTCAGGATATCTAGCATTACAGTGAGCCAAGTACTCTTGAGGAATGTTTCTGCTTCCAGAAATGAGATTCTTTTAAAGCATTCATGAGATAAAAAAGGTATCCTCCAACCAGAAAAAAAAAAAAAAAAAAAAAATAGAAAAGAGTCCCTAGTGCCTGAGAATGATACAAATAACAGTACTGATACCTAGGTGCTCAGAGGTAGGCCAGCATCAAGATGGGGTCCTAAACCTAAACTGTTCTACACTGAACTTCAACTTTTAAGGAAGACTGGGCAGACCAAAATTGGCTATGCCTCCTGGTAACCAGCAGTAGCAAAGACAGATCCTCTCTGAAGAAAACATTGCCAATTTAGAACACAGAACAAACACGGAATAAGATCAGGTAAAGAGCTAGTAATTAGAAATCATGAAGGAAAGCCACTATGAGAAAAAGTTAAAGAAACAGCAGATTTAAACTACAATGGAATAGAAATCTTGGAATTTAAAATATATTATAAAGAAAAGTTAACTATTAATTAGCATTTGTACCCTTCCTGACTCAACGATTTTACTTCAAAGTACATATCCAAGAAAAGTTATTGTTCTTGTTATCCAGAACACATGTACAAGAATAAAAGCAAATTAATTAAAAAGCAACATATATGTTCATTAATAAGAATTAAATAAATTCACATAATAGTCTTACAGCAATAAAATTGAATGAGCCACAGCTATATATAAATCTTAGAGCCCTAAAATTGCCTGGAAAGACAAAGTACAATTCCCAAAATTTTTTTAAATGACAAATGTCAAAAGATCAAAACAAGAAAACCAAACAATAAAGTGTTTGTCCATGTAATTTTATTAAAAAAATTAAAGGTAAGTGAATGAATATTCTCTTTAAGTGATTACCGCTTGGGGAGGAAATGGGGTGAGGTAAAAGGTAACAAAATAGATACAAGCTATGGAAATGCTCCAGTTTGGGGGCCACATGACAGCATGTCATCAAGATGATCTTCAATGACTCCCATGTCCTTTAATTTATCCCTTGTTGTAGTCCTTTTTCACAGTGTACGAAGGCTAGTCTGTGTGATCAACAGGATAGGACAAACGTGATGGTACATCTCTTCTGAAATAGGTTATAAAAGACACTGCAGCTTCTGTCTTAGTGGCCCTCTCTTTCAAATCGTTAGCTCTGGGGAAAGCCAGCTGCCATGTCAAAAGCAGTCCTATGGAAAAGGCCACCTGGTGAGAAACTGAGGCCTCCTGACAACAGGTAGGAAGGAACAGAGGCCTCTTGGCAACTACCATGTGCACAAATGATCTTGGAAGTAAATCCTCCAAGCCAAGCTTTCAAATGACTACAGTGCCAGTAAACATCTTCATTAAAACCTCATTAAAGACCGAGAAGCAGAACCTCCTAGTTAGGCTAAATCCCTGACCCCAGAAATTGAGTGAGATAATAAATGTTTGCTGTTTTAATCCACTAAGTTTTAGAGTAGTTTACTACACAGCAGGAAATAACTAAAACAGCTTAGAAAGTTAGTTCCTGGATACTCATTATAGGGTTTTATTTTATTTCATGTAAGAAACA
Organism: Rhinopithecus bieti; assembly: GCF_001698545.2. NCBI lineage: Eukaryota > Metazoa > Chordata > Mammalia > Primates > Cercopithecidae > Rhinopithecus > Rhinopithecus bieti. The sequence goes on from NW_016805421.1 coordinate 240,593, forward strand.
TGTAAGTTATACACATTATTTTCATGTATCAAGTATATTTCAAAGGGGAAATGAAATAGCAAAATGTTTCCACACATTACTCATAATATCTGGTTCTTTAACAAATAATTTCTTTAATTGCCCATAAGGAAATATTTTAGAGGAAAAGAAAAGCTTCAGGTCAAAATAAATTTTCAGATATTCTAAACTATAAAGAGTAAGAAAAAAGCAGAATAAAAATAATGGAAACAATAGTCCCAAAATTAAAGGAAATTTTAAAATGATCTATAACTCTCTTACTTTGTGAAACAGAAAACAGATCCAGAAAGATTAAGTCATCTGTCTAAAGTAGACTTTATTTTCTAAACTTCTTTTACTAGAGCATGGTAGGCATAAAGGATTAAACATTTACTTAATGGTTTGGTGGTCCAGATCTGTTCAAATAAATGGCAGCATATTCCCAAAGAAAAACAAATTTAAAACCTAAAGTTTTAAGTACTTTCTTGAAAACGTACTGCTTCCCAAAGAGTCTAGAACCCACAGGAAAAAGTGACTAAAGGTAGAAATCTAACAAAGGGATGATCAGCACAAATTCTAACTAGTGATTTGTCTCTTGGTATGAAGCAGGGGGGTAGAAAGAAGGTACAAAGTTAGATGCAAGTTATTGGCAATGTTCCAATTCTTGGGTTGAGAAGTGAGTTCATGAATATTCGATACATTTTTATGCTTTACTTCTTGTATCTATAACCTATACTGTTTTGTGCCTATATAGTATCATACTTAAAAGGAAACAAAGTGTATATATTTCACATAACATGATTCTTTAACAAGAATTCCCTTGACACGACTATGAGAACATAAAGAGTTTTAAAGAATACGAGGCTTTAAAAATGGCTCTGCTGTCAAGGAAACGGGAAAAACATTAGATCTCAGGTCCAAATAGGTATTCTACACTAAAGAAAATTGGTTAGACACAGCTCTTGGCAAAGGCTGCAAAGTACTGCTGTAGTATTACAAATCCCAAGTTCTAAAATGAATGTTAGTTCAAATATGGAAAATAAATGGTACCGTATTTGTGTTCCATCAAGTAGCTAATTTTAAAATAATCCCATCAATTATTTTGTACCATTTCACAGAAGCTACCTTTAAAGTATTATGTAAATCTTCTTTTCAGAAATATATAAAACCAAGAGTACCAAAACTACAGTTCTCCATAGTCAACTAATATACATACATATGTAAAGAAAGGCAGGCTCTCAATTATCCACTTAAATTTTTAAAGAAAGTTGAAAGACTCACACTATCTCATTCCAAGACTTAATATAAAACTAGAATAATCAAAACATCATGATATTGCTGAAAGGACAGGCACACAGATCAACGGAATAGAACAGAGAAGCCAGAAATAGACCCAGGGGTAAGTATTCGATTGATTTTCCACAAAGGTGCAAAGACAACCCAAATCAAGAATGAGGAATAGTCTATAGAACAAAAGAACTAGATTCTTGAACAAACAAACAGCTTTTTTTCTTTTTAAGGCAGGGTCTCAGTCCATTACCCAGGCGGGAGCGCAGTGGTACAACCATAGCTCACTGCAGCCTCAAATTCCTAGGCTCAAGAATCCTTTCACCTTAGCCTTCCAAGTAGCTGTGACTACAGGCACAATCCACCCTGTCCAGGTTGACATTTTTTTAAAAAAGGGAAGATGAACTATTATGTGTTAAAGGAAACTTAAGAGCTATAACAACAAAAATGCCTGTGGACCTTGTTTGGATCCTTAGCGGAATAAACCAACTCTAAACATATCTCTTTCAAGACAACTAGAAAATTTTAATATGAATTTGGTATTAGGGGATATTAGCAAGTTATTTTGTTTGGTTATGATAATGGCATTGTGGTTACATGTCCATATCTGTTAGATATTCATTTCCAAGTGTTCATTAGGTGAAATACAATGTCTAGGATTTACTTTGAAATACTGCAGAAGAAAAGGGAGAAGGTGATCAAAAAATGAAACAAAATTGGCTGTTGACCATTTGCTGAAGCTGAATAATGGGTACAAATGGTTCTTAACTTTCTTTACTCTTATGTATATTGGAAAGCTACACAAAAAAGTCTTTTTTTACACAATAAACTATAACCATAAAAAGCATTTTTTTAAATTATGGAACATGAATAAGGTAAAATATAATGCAACCATTAAAAGATATCCTGCACTATTTTATTAAATGGGAAAATATTCATGATATGGGAAAAGAAAAGATAATAATAATTAGACTTCCAGTCTGCACTCCAACATAAAAAGAGCTTGGAAGTTGTTACTTCCATCCTCAAACCAAGATAAAAGCTTAACAAGCTAAAAATCAACAACTCTGCTTATCGGCACCAGAGAATTCAGGTCACAGGGCAAATCACCATCGGGAAAACTGAAGACACAGGCAAACGCAGAAAACCCAGCTTACTGGGAACAGAAGCCTCCAGGGCCCAAGCAGTTAGAACACTTAAACAGTAACTGACAAATTGCTAGAGGCTGAATGTGGACTTGTTTCATCTTAGGAGCGCCCAAACTTAGGAGGGGACTCCAATACTTCTGTAAGTTTTACCTCCAAAATTTCCCACCACATAGTGAAGATCAGAGAAAAATCCCCTCATGCTTTGGAGAAGAAAAGAGGAAAGAAACCATTGTGAAATACGCCCAGAGTATTCTGTTCTACTTAAGGCCTGCTCAAGAGACACTACTTTACTAGAGCCTTGTCTAACCTAGGGGAAGAGTGATTAGACAATTGGAACTTCTCTAGCTTTCCCATCTCAAATAAGGGAAGGAGAAGAAAAAAAGGCTAAAAAATTCTTCTGAAGGTACCAACCCAGGGCTCTGACCCACTAAAAAAAATGGAGATTTAATAATAAGAGTACACAACACTTCCCCTCCCCGATACCCTTCCATTCCGTCAACAGGGCTCCAGTATAGTAACAATTACAAGTGAGAGCTTCAAGATACAAACTCTATTTCTAAGGAAACTCAAAGACAACAGAGTATAAAAAAACAAGAAGAGAGAGGAAGCAGAGGCCTCTGATACCCATAGCTATAGTAAATAATACACACGGCCTAACTCCTAACGAGATAAACATAAAACCTCACACTAAAGGCCTATTAATCTCACTTGCTACTACTCAATAGCACTATTTTTTACTTTCAACAAAAAAACTGCAACCCATGTTAAAAGGCAAGAAAAAGCATAGGCTAAAGAGACAAACATTAGAACCTCATTCATATATGGCAGAGATTTGGAGATTAACAGCCAAGGAATTTAAAATAACTATGATTACTATGCTTAGGGCTCTAATGGAAAAAGTGAATAATACACAAGAACAGATGGTTACTTTAAGCTGAGAGATAAAACTCTAAAAAAGGATCAAAAGAAAATACTAGAAATCAAAACCATTGTACAAGAAATGAAGAAAGAATCAGTGAGCTTGAAGATATGTCAATATAAACTTCCTGAACGGAAACACAAAGAAGGAATGAGAAAAATGGAACAGAATAAATATCTAAGAACTGTGGGACAATTACAAAAGATACAATCTGCATACAACGAGAATCCGAGAAGAAGAAAAAGAGAATAAGCAGAAGAAATATTTGAAGGAATGATGGCTGAGAATTTTCCAAAATTAATGACAGGCATCTCAGAGGATAACAGGCAGCATAAATATCAAAAATCTCCACCTAAACACATCATACGCAAACTGTGGGAAACCAAAGATAAGGAGAAAATCTTGCAAGAAGCCAGAGGGGAAAAAAAACGCCTTACCTATAGAGGAATAAGGATAAGAATTATGTCACACTTCCTTTCTGAAACCACGTAACCAAGAGGAAAGTGATGTGAAATACAGGCATATCTCATTTTATTATATTCCACTCTATTGTGCTATGCAAATATTGTGTTTTTCAAACTGAAGGCTTGTGGCAACTCTACATGAAGCAAGTCTATCAGCGTCATTTTTCCAACAGCATGTGCTCGCTTCATTTATCCATATTGGCATTTTTTAATAACAAAGTGGTTTTTAATTAAGGCATGTATATAGTTTAGATCTACACATAATGCTCTTGCACATTTAATAAACTACAGTATACTGTAAACATAACTTTTACGTGCACTGAGAAAGCAAAAAATTGATATGACCTGTTTCATTGCAATCTTGGCTTTATTGTGGTGAGCTACAACCAAACCTGCAACATCTCCAAGATATGCCTGTATTTAAAACGTTGAAAGAAAAAAGCCACCAACCTAGAATTCTGTATCCAATGAACGTATCCTTCAAAAGTAAAGGAGATGAAGAGAACACAAAGACAAGCCACAGACTGAAAAAAAAATTTCTAAAACATGTATCTGATAAAGGACTTGTTTCTAAAATATACAAAGAACCCTTAACATTCAAGAAAACAAACAATCCAATTTAAAAATGAGTGAAAGATGTGAAAAGACGTCTCAACAAAAAAGACAAATAAATGCCAAATAAGCATAGGAAAAAAATGCTCTATACCATACGTCACTAGGTAAGTGCAAATTAAAACAATAAGATATCACTACATATCTATTAGAAAACCTAAAATCCAAAGTACTGACAACAAAAAATGCTGGCGAGGATGTGGAGCAACAAGAACTCTCATTAATTGCTGGTGAGAATGCAAAATGATACAATCATTTTGGAAGACAGTTTAGCAATCTCTTACAAAGCTAAACCTAGTCTTATCATAGCATCCAGCAATCACACTCCATGGTATGTGCCCAAATGACTTAAAACTTATGTCTACACAAAACCTGCACATGAATGTTTATGGCAGCTTTATTAATAAGTGCCAAAAACTGGAAGCAATCGAGATCTCCCTCAATAGGTGTATGAATAAGCAAATTGTAGTACATTCATACCATGGAATATTACTGAACAATAAGAAGTGAGCTTCAATCCCTGAGAATTCAGGAAGAAAAGGGGAGAGAGAAACAGGTGAAGCACAGGGGATTTTTAGGGAAGTAAAACTGTTCTGTATGACACTGTAACAGTGGATACATAACTTTATGCATTTGTCAAAACCCATACAATTGTACAACACAAAGGGTGAATCCCAGTGTAAATGATGAACTTTAGCTTATCATAATGGTTCCATACTGGTTCATCAATTGTAATAAATATACCACTCTGACCAAAGATGTTAATAGCAAGGGAAACTGTGGGAGGTAAAGTATATAAGAATTCTCTGTACAATTTTTCTGTAAATCTAGAACTGCTCTAAAAAATAATCTATTTTTACAATAATTATTATGAAACAGGAAGAATATTACCCCATTCTGTAAAAAAAAAAGACTATACAGAGAAAAAAAACGAAAGTTTTTATCAATGTGGTGGAATTATGGGTCATTTTTTATTTTTTCCTTTGTGCTTTTCTAAATTTTCCACAATGAACACAATTTACACATAATGCTTTTGAAATTGAAAAAAATAATAATTTTTAAGTATTCAGAAAATTAAATACTTTGGCAAAGCTCACTCCACATAGATTTGTAAGAACAGCACTGAAAAATATATGCTTGCTTACTAACCTTCAGGCAAAACTGTCTGAGTCATCCGTGATCCAGCATTAGGAGCAATGGTGTTACAATGAATGTTGCTTTTTCTGCCTTCAATTGCAAGAGAATTTGCAAGGCCCAGAAGACCCAACTTTGCAGCACTATAATTTGCCTGGCCAAAGTTGCCATATATTCCTGAAGCTGATGAAGTCATAATAATTCTAAAAAGAAAATCAATCTCTTAATATCATCTTTTCCATAATTTGATAACGTTGCAACTCTAATTCTGTTTTGGTACTATTGCACCTATCAAAAGCAACTATGTATACTGTCATTAGCTTCCTACAATCATGATTCATGTATCTAAAATAATATTAATATATAAGTAATCTCTCAAAATTCAACTACAAGATTTAACTGTTTTAAAAAGATTTTCTGGCCAGAACCAAATGATCTTACACTTACACTTAAATGTAAGAATGTATATTCATTATCTATCAAAAACAACAATAAATATTTACAACCATAAAATAACCTGGTAATATACAACTTAAAATTTTAGCAAGAAATATTAAATCGAACAGTTCTAATTTTTCAGTCCTCATCACTTTGCCTCTCTCCCTTTCTGAATAATATTAAATGCCTCGTTAAAACAATCATCTCAAAATCTGACCCAACCTCACTAACTCTACTTAGGCTAAGTAAAATAAATCATGTCATTTATTCTCAGAAACTGTCAGGACCAGGATAAACTAGAAATCTCCAACAAAAACAGGCATCACAAGCAATTTGCTTCTATTAGGTATGTATGAGCACTAAATTAAGAGGAATGACCTCAACACTAGACTGCAAAAGAGAACATGGATTAAGTGTACTAGCACTGCCACAATAAGTTACTTATCTAGGAGGAATCATGAGAGGTCCTACAATTCTTAAAGAGTTGATAAAGACTAACTCATGTCTGACTACTACCAGCCAGCAGGAAATAGCCATTCATCTCTCCCCAGTTGGGAAGACATGAAATAATATTCACGTTACAGAATAAGGTACAGCTGAATCCTCAATGTGTGTACTACCTTCTAAAATGCCAGAAACTAAGGCAGGAAGATCACTTGGGCCCAAGAGTTTGAGACCAGCCTGGGCAACAAAATGAGACACCATCTCTACCAAAAAATTAAAAGCTTAGCCAGGTGTGGTGGCACATACCTGCAGTCCCAGCTACTTGGGAGGCTGAGGTGGGAGGACTGCTTGAGTCCAGGAGGTAAGGCTGCAGTGAGCCATGTTCATGCCACTGTACTCCAGCCTGGGCAAGAATGAAACCATGTCTCAAAATAAAATAAAAGTTGCCAGAGAACAGCAAGAAAATCTTTAATAACAAAAAGAGGTAAAAAATAAATATAAAACTGTCCAGCTCAGCCAATCTGTGACTAAGTGATACCAATTTAATGAGGGTATGTGTCAAAACTATATGTTAAAAGCCGTATCTAAAGATGCTTTCCTCAATATCATAAATCATTTCACAACACTTCACATAATCTCTCCCTGTACACAAGAACCACCAGACACAACATCTTCAATCCCCCTTGACAACCACATGCAACTCTACCTTCCATATTTCTGTTTCTTCATGTGATCCCATGCTGCCCGTGTCACTTGGAATGAGCCCCGCAAATGAACTCTGTGGATTATATCTAAAACAATAAATTATTTTTATTGAATATTTTGTAAAAACTTAGACAAGCATGTCTGAGAATCAACATAAGCAATGTTGTATTTATATAAAGATGTTCATTTTATACCTAATGTATAAAATCACCTACTGTCACACCCCAATGAGTATTTTGCCTTCGTTCCAGTTATGCTACTAATCAATAGTTCACACCTAGAACTACAACAGCTTTCCTCATAATTTGTAAAATTAATGTAACACCTATATACATCTAAATATAATGCTACGCCCTTAATTTATGCCAACTTTATATAAAAATTTGCTAATATAAAATCCAAGATTTTTACAAATATAACTGGCACTCAACACTAACATCAGTTAAAGCATAATCATAAACCACATAGCTCATTAAGAAATATTTACAAAATACTCACTAGATCCCTATTGTTACCGTTTGCAAATGAGTAAATTAGTGAAAGAGAGGCCTGTTTTCACAGATTTCAATCTAATGAAGACCACTTACGAAACATTCAGACAGACAACTCTAGATTTTAACTGTCAAATTTTTTAAGCATTCTTAATTTTGTTAAAACAAATGTTTTCCTGTGTATATTAGAAGAATGTAAGAGTGAAAAAAGGAACTAAAAAAAAAGAAAGAGAGAAGGGTCGTCAGGAGTAGTGGGCTTAGCAGGATGGCATCAGAGAAGGAGATACCTCAGTCCCATCGCAGCACCAAGAAAAGCACCAACAGAGGCCCCCTTTGGCAGCAAATCCTATCTTTCTTAGCTTCTTTTTTATCCCAGTTGTTACAAAGGAAGCAGAAACTAAAAGCTCTTCTTAGCTTAATTCTAAATCAAAGATATTAGTTCTTCTTTCAAAAGACAGTCAGGCAATATTCCCCCAAAACACATTCTATAAACAATGATATAACTGTTTCACCTCAGTTGCCATGCCTCCTACTGTCTCAGCCACCACTCTTCATTTTAGTTCTGATGGCCAATGGAAGTAAGAACAAAGAAGAGCAAAAGAAAAAAAAAAACTCTTAACTGTGATTTGTTCATTATCTAAACTCAATCTTTCCAATTCAGACAGAATGGAAAACTTTCCTATTTACTAGAAGCTTCAAAATTATATCCAGGTTTTGTCCTAACCTGTTCTAAGATCGCCATCATTTTTAGTACACTAGACTCCCTTACATATCCTGCTCCTGCTCTTAAGAAAGATTCACACAGCTGGATAAGCACATTAAAGGCTGTTAGAGTTAATACAGCTAGAAAATGCTGACAACCTCTTAAGGAGAAAGAAAAGAGAGAGGGAAACCTGAAGACATAAAATCCTTTTAGACAACTTCTAAACAAATGATTTAACATTTTTTAAACATATTAAATGTTTTCTAAAAGAGGCTACTTCTAACTATTTATTGTTTTTAGTACACAGTTTACTCATCATATATACTAGCAGCAAAAGTAGGCAGAAGCAGGTTTTCCTTAAATGTATAAATTTATCAAATATTAAAAGGCTAAATGGATAAGTATGTTCCACAGAGACATATTAAAATCAACTTACCCCAGTCTTCATCACTTATCCTAGCAAAGGAACGATCCCTCAGAATTCTAAAAAATCAATGTTGTATAGGGTAAGAAGAGGAAAGTTATATTTTTTTTTAAATTATATGACATCACTAAAAATGAAAAAGAAATACTCACCCAGCATTGTTGACCACAACATCTACAATATAAAAAGATCCAAGTCACATATAAAAGCAAGCATAGTAGTTTGCATTTGCTTACAACTCACATTTCTCTCCAAACTGGCTTTTTTAACCATGAAAAAGTAAATATAATAGGTAAAGAGTGCTATTAAAACAAAAGTCTATACCTACATCAAAAAAATTGACTCACAAAAGCCTAAGTATCACATTACATCAAGCACCTTCCTCTCAAACTAATACCTATAAATTTTCCCACCTCTCTATCAAACTTCTATCCACTTATTTATAGAATTAGCCACTGTACAACTCTTAGGTTCTAAGGAATCAGAATCATAAGCCATTCTACACTTAACCTCAGAATTCACTTAGCAAGTTAAAGTTAGATTTTTTCCTTGCCACTCAAAAGTAAAAGGCCCAAAAAGAAAACCATTAGAGTTACAAACTGATGCCTTATCTTGATACATAATTATTTTCTCACTGTGAAAGAAAATAATTACGTTTTAAGGTTCAGCCCTCTTGTGGCTATTTTCACCCTATGGTTTCATATTTTTGTGGTTTCTATCCCTGTCAGATGATATGTGAACATGGTTCTTATGAGTTCCATCAAACAGAATAAGAAAAATAAATGTGACAGACCAAACAAGTAGGGGAGAGCACACTCAATTAAGAATAAGTAATGTTTTTCAGATTGTAAACATGCTGGGCTTATCTTCTGTGATGTCTCCATCTAGCAGTTAAATAATCTATTAAGGGTATGTGGGACTAAACTGGGAAGATTAGCTAGAGAAATGACAGACTAAACAATTTATTTCAAATACTTCTTAAAATTAAGATTTTATTACAGAGAAATCACCTTAAGTAATTTGCAAGATATTGGATCATTTTAATCCAAATTATTATAATTATCCAAAAGAATCCACTGGGTCCTCTATTGGTTTATTGGTTTATTTTTTATCTTATAAACATCTTTGAGGTTTAACTGAATTATTTAAAAAAGGGCACTGAGTAAATACTTATAAGTTTTTTAAAGCACTTAAGGTGCAAAAAAACAAACTCAACACTATAGCCATAAAATTGCCACCTCAATGAAGCCCTTTATGAAATAAGTAAAATAATTAACTTATAAATCAAATTTTAAAATGTGATTATGAGGAAAGAGGTATCTGTTTAGTAAATAAAAGTCAACTTAAAAATATTTTATTAGGAAGGTAGAAGTTGCTCCATAAGAGCCATAACACAAAGAAACATCACCTATTCTTCCAAAAGCATCCAGTGCTGTCTTCACAACCTTCTCTCCTTCTTCCACTGAATCTGAGGGAAATGAAAATTTGTATGAAATTTCAGCAACCTCCCTTCCAAAGGACTTCTAAATTCTGTGGGTCAGAGTACACGACAGATACTATTCACCCAACAGAACTTAGAAGAACATATCCATATCTACAATGATTTATTAATTGTATCATGTGCTCACTAAGAAAAACAGTAAACAACAGAACAAAGGTTAGAACCATGAAATAGTCTACATCAAAAGTGTTAAAAATTCTCCCATATATAAAATATGTAGTCAGAGCATTTTGGCAGACTTAGAAAATCATAATTATACTGGAATACCGAGATATTTGCTCAAAGATTATTAATGTGGCAAACAGCATTAGTTGAAGGAAAATAAACAGGATAGTTCTCGCAAATACCATACCATAGCTGGCCACTGCTTTTCCACCTCTCCTTCTTATTTCTTCAACAACCTTATCAGCAGCTAAGGAGCCTCTACCAACTCCTTTGAAGTCCCCTCCCAAATCATTCACTGTAATGCAAAAACAAGCAAACAACAATTAATTATTCTAGACTTTCAGTGTGTGTGTGTGTGTGTGCGTGTGTTGAAAATGAAATTCTAATTACTAGCACTTCTCTTCAGTCATCTGCCCAATTCCTTCCTACCCTATCCCATCTTACTAAACACACCACAGGCATTTTCAAAACATTCCTCTTCATTTTTGAATACAGACATAAAGAAACAGCAAAAATATTTAAACACGAGTTCTTCTCACAACATTTTTAACTATGCAGTGTGTTTCCTCTTTCAAAAACTAAAAAAGCCTGGGCATGGTGGCTTATACCTGTAATTCCAGCACTTTGGAAGGCTAAGGTGGGAGGACTGCTTGCGCTTAGGCGTCCAAGACCACCAGCCTGGGCAACATAGCAAGATTTCATCTCTACTAAAAACCAAAAAAATTAGCTGGGCATTATGGCATGTAGCTGTAGTCCCAGCTACTTGGGAGGCTGAGGTGGGAGGATTGCTTGAACCTGGGAAATCAATGCTGCAGTGAGTTATGATCATGCCACTGCACTCCAGCCTGGGCAACAGAGCAAGATTCTATCCAGAAAAAAAAAAAGGAGCAGGGAAGAAAAGTTAAAAAAAAAAAAAAGATTCAACCCACTTTTCAGCAAAAGAAAAGAAAAAATGTGAAAATCACTTTAAGATTAAATACACGGGAAAACAAAACTACCATAAAATCGATCAATCCAAATTCCACGACTTTATCCAAAACAACTGAAATCAGAAGAAAAACTGACTTGAAATTCTCTCCAAATGTCAAAGGATATTAGCACCCCAATGTTCAATGCAACACAATTCACAATAGCTAAGATGTGGAAACAACCCAAATGTCCGTGGATAGATGAATGAATAAAGAAAACGGGGTATATACATGCAATGGAATAGTATTCTGCATTAAAAAGAATAAAATACTGCAATATGTGATAATATGAATAAATTCTGAAGACACTATGTTAAAAGAAATAAGTGAGTCACAAAAGGACAAATACTGGCATGATTCCACTTATGTGGGGTATCTAAAATATCAAACTCATTGCATCAGAAAATAGAACGATGGTTGCCAGGAACTAGGGAGATGCTGGAAATGGAGAGTTGCTAACCAATGGGTATAAAGTTTCAATTACATTGGGCTGGGTGTGGTGGCTCACGCGTGTAATCCCAACACTTTGGGAGGCTGAGGTGGGGGATCACCTGAGGTCAGGAGTTCAAGACCAACCTGGCCAACATGGTGAAACCCCGTCTCTACTAAAAATACAAAAATTAGCTGGGCGTGATGATGCACACCTGCAATCCCAGCTACTCAGGAGGCTGAGGCAGAAGAATCGCTTGAACCCAGAAGGCAAAGGTTGCAGTGAGCTGAGATCACGCCACTGCACTCCAGCCTGGACAGCAGAGTAGAAACTCTGTCTTAAGAAAAAAAAAAAAAAGTTTCAATCATGCAAGATAAATAAGTTCTAGAGATCGGCTATACAACACACCTATAACAATACTATACTGTACACTTAAAACCTTGTGAAAAGGATAGATCTCGGAAGTATTCTTACCACAATAAAAAAGTTTTTAAAGATTAAGCATACAATGTTGAAATATCTTCTCCATAAGAAAGTCTTTATGTATAAGAATGGTGATTTTAAAAGCAACAGGCATGAGCTTAAAATATTAAAAAATAGTATTTTAAGTTTTTACGACATACACAGTGTCTAAAATGAAAGAAATAAAAACTATTTATCAAAAGAGGTCAAAAATTACATACAGAACCAGTACATGTTTAGTCACTAATTTATACCATAACTCCATGTTCGTATGTTTAACACCTGATCACACTTACCATATAACATCTCCCTATATCCAAGTATATATTTACAAACATTGAGCATTTACTACTTGCAAGAAAATCTACAGAGGAACACACAAATGTGTAAGAATGGTGTTTGCCCTCAAAGAGTGTATTATTTATTGGAAGTTAAGTATGTGATGGCGACAGTAATACACAGATTTTAGCATAAAGCATATATCCAAGCCAACATAATCAAACAAGAATAAATGACAAAGTTAATTTACACAATAATTTATGAAAAAATTTACAAAATAACATGCAAAAACTAATAAAAAGATACACAGATAAAAGCCAAATAACTTGGAAAAACAGAACTTAAGAGAATTATTTGAAAATAACTTGGAAAAACAGAACTTAAGAGAATTATTTGAAACAAAGATTCTGCATTGTGAAATGATCTTCTCCATAGGGTTACTGCATAGATTTTGAAAACTATATCAATAAAAAAGTTACTAATTAATAAATAGCAGAATGGTATACATGAAAATGTAATAGTTATGATTAACACAATTTTTTTGAAACAAGATTTTTTTTTCTTCTGAAAAAATTGCTCTTTTTAAAACGAGTGAGGGTTGACAGTGGAATTGGATAAATAGGTAATGGGATAATATGGAGAAAAAGCCAATGCCTGAAATCAGCTAAGGCATATATATATTTTCACTTAACTTTTTGAAAACAGGAAATTAGTTTTCAAAATGTGGACTGAGATTTTTTTCTGACAGTATAATATGATGTCTTATGGCAAATAAAATGTTACAAAGACACAAAATAATAGAAAGAGGCTTATATTACCCCTTAACAGACAGAAAAAAGTGTTAAGATTCTCAAAAGACTGAATTCTTATTAACTGTTCATTTCAATGCAGTTATTCAAACGACAGGAAACAACCAGTTAAAAAATATCAAGATTTTAAGACGGCTAACAGTCTTTTATGACCCTTTTTAAGCACAAGAAAGTTCAAAAGCAAGTTAGAATATGTGATACTTAAGTGAAGAAAGCATTGTTTGATTGTGCAATGAAACACTACCCCCAAGTGGAAATTTTACAAAGCACAACCAGGCAGGCAAGCACCGAAAGTTGGATAAATAATTTATTGAGATCAATCACGGGCAGTTAAATAATATTGGGGTAAATTTATCTCAAACAAATCTCCACATTAGAGACCACTAAATTGACACTGACCCATTCAGCAATCCCACTATCACCAGAGCAAAATCACAGAAATTAAAAACTCAACTAGAAAAACACTGGTGAGACGTCATCAAGATGGCCGACTAGAGGTGCCCAATCCTTGTCTCCTCTGCAAAGAAGGACCAAAGCAACAAATGACAGCGCTTCAGGTAGAATGTCTAAGGGAGAACATGACCATTCAGCAAGGAAGTGACAAAAAGCCTTCTGAGGCACAGAAACTCGGCATGGCAGCTTAGAGGGGGATGAAGCCTCCAGACGTAATCAGCTTACTGCTGACAGGGACTTCCTATTGTGGGTAAAAGGTGAAGTGGGAGATACCTAAGTGTCACCATTACCATCACAAACACCTGCAATCTTAACTACCGCAGAGTTCCACAGTTCTCACAGACCCTGAGCTCAGTATAGCCACCTTCCTGGAGTATAGACAGCTGAATTGCTCCTGAAAAGGAACACAAGCTGAGTCCTCCCCATCCCATGAGACCCAAGCTGTTACAGTATGACCCCATTTTAGGAATGGAACCACTGCTGGTGTGCATTCTGACCTGGAGGCCAATAACCCAAACATCTCCACATCCTAGGGGTGCCATCTGTCATCATCCCACCATGTCCACACAGAAGGCTGCAGGATCATAACCCCAGCTAGTTTCAGTGGTACCACTATGACCTTAGTCCATGTAGCACTCTACACTCCAAAAACAAAAACAAATATTCAAGTACAATGGGGACACTGCCACCGGGAAGAGAAGGCTGACATATGCATTCCCCAGAGACTGAGAATTAGCCTGGCCAGCATCTATCGCCTCAAGCAACCATGATCTATCTAGCAGTAGAGAGCAACCATGTGCCACATAAGCCCCATATGGACCAAGACAACTGACCCCACCAGCAACCCCTCCCCCTCCCATGGAGGATCTACCATGCACCATGCTCACTCACCAGGGACTGAGAACTAACCCATCTGGTAATCCCTCTTCCCAGCAAAACCGTGCCACTGTCTCCACAAACACCAAAGTCAAGGCCACTGAGGCACATACAGACATTGCTGATGCTGACTGCAGCCAAAAAAATCACAAGGCAATTATACTTCTGTGCCCAACCAGAAGCTAAACCAAACACCCAACCCAACTGATACATAGAGAAAAAAGTCTTTCCCTACAAAAGTTACTTCATAAAAATGGAAGATATGACTGTTCTGCTAGACACACAAATATCAATGTAGGAACAAAAGAAATATGGAAAAACAGGCCAGGTGAGGTGGCTCACGCCTGCAATCCCAGCACTTTGGGAGGCTGAGGCAGGTGGATCACTTCAGGTCAAGAGTTCGAGACCGGTATGGCCAACATGATGAAACTCCATTTCTACCAAAAATAACAAAAATTAGCCAGGCGTGGTGGTGGGCACCTGTAGTCCCAACTACTAAGGAGGCTGAGGCAGAAGAATCGCTTGAACCGGGAGGCAGAGGTTAGTGAGCTGAGATAGCACCACTACACTCCAGCCTGGGCAACAGAGTGAGACCCTGTCTCCAGGTGAATAAATTTTAAAAAATAAATAAATAGATACCTTTATTTAAACTTTTTTTTTTTAAGTTAAAAAAAAAAGAAACATGGAAAAACAAGGAAACATGACGCCTCCAAAGAAACACAACTCTCCAGTAACAAACTTAAATAGAAGAAAATCTACAAAATGCCTTAAAGGTAATTCAAAATGATGATCTTAAGGAAATCTAGTGGGATACAAGAAAATATAAATGGATAATACAAGAAAATCAGAAAAACAATTAATGATCTAAATGAGAAATTCAACAAAAAGATATATATATCATTTAAAAAAAACAGAGCTTAAGAACTCAATGAATAAAGTGTGATGATTGTTCATACTTATGTGTAAGATGTGCCTCCCTCAAACTTTGTCCTGAAACAATCACATTGCCCATCTGATAGGAAAAAGAAAAAAGAAAAAACAAGAATTCAATGAATGAAATTTAAAAATACAATTGAAAGCTTCAACAACAGACTACATCAAGCAAAAGAAAGCGTATTTAAACTCAAAGTCAGGTCTTTTGAAATAACCCAGTCAGACCAAAAAAAAAAAAAAAAAAAAAGGAAAGAGAAAACATCATAAAGAATGAAGAAACCTATGGTACTAATGGGACACCATTAAGTAAACAAATTTTTACATATTGAGAGTTACAGAAGGAGTGAAGTTGGGCATAGAAAACATTTTAGCTGAAAACTCCCCAAGTCCTGAAAGAAAGATGGACATCCACATCCAGGAAACTCAAAGGTCTTCAAATGTATTCAACCCAAAAATGTCCTCTCCAAAGCACATTCTCGTAAAACTGTCAAAAGTCAAAGACAAAAGAGAATATTAAAAACAGCAAGAAAAAGCATCAAGTCATGTATAAGGGAATCCCTATTAGACTAAAAGCAGATTTATCTGCAGAAACATTATAAGCCAGGACAGAAGGGAATGATAACATTCAAAAATGCTGAAAGAAAAAAAAAAAAAGACCTACCAGCCAAGAATACAACTCCAGCAAGCTATCCTTCAGAAATAAAGGAAAACAGTCTTTCCCAGACAAGAAAAGCTGAGAGACTTTATCACCACTAGACTAGTCTTAGAAGAAATGCTTATGGGAGTCCTACATCTGGAAGTGAAAGGAAGAACTATCATCATGAAAACATATGAAAGCTTAAAATTCACTGGCAGAGCAGATACACAAATGAGAAAGAGAAAAGAATCCAATTTTATCACTACAAAAAAAACACCAAACTGAAGAGACAGAAAATAAAAGATAAAGAAAGGAACAAAGAACATAAAAAAAAAAAAATTAACAAAATGACAGAAGTTCTTACCTATTTATCTTGAATATAAATGAATTAAATTTCCCAGTTAAAAGATAGAGATTGGCTGGATAGATTTTTTTAAATACTCAACTATATGCTACCTACAAGAAACTCACTTTACCCGTAAAGACACACATAGACTGAAAACAAAAGGATAGAAAAAGATATTCTACACAAATAGAAACCAAAAATAAGCAGGATAACTACATTCACAACTCAGCATATACAAGGCATTTGTTCCAGGATGCTCCATGTGCACCAAAATCTGTGTATACTCAAGTCCTGAAGTTGGCCCTGTGAAACCTATGTATACAAAAAGTAGGCCCTCCATATATGCAAATTTCACATCCTATGAATATCGTGTTTTCTATTGATATGTGGTTTTTAAAGTATAAATGTATAAGTGAACCTGCACATTTCAAACCTATGTTGTTCAAGAGTCAACTATATACATCAGATATAATAGACTTTAAGTCAAAAACAGTGCAAAGAGAAAAAACAAGGTCATTATATAAAGATAAAGGTATCATTTCAACAAGAGGACATAACAGTTGTAAATATATATGCACCCAACACTGGAACACCCAGATATATAAAGCAAATGCTACCAGATCTAATGAGAAAGATGGACTTCAATATAATAATAGTTGGGGACTTCAATACCTCACTCGTGGCACTGGGAAGATCAACAAGAAAGAAAACCAACACAGAAACTTTGGACTTAAACTGCTCTATAAACAAAATGGACCAAAAAGACCACTGCTCTAGAAATGAAATGGTCCTAACAAGTTAATAAACTGCCCTCTATAAAACAAAATGGACCAAAAAAGACATGCTCTAGAAATGAACATGCGTCCTAACAGAAGTTAAGTAAACTGCCTCTATAAACAAAATCCGACCAAAAAGACCACTGCCTCTTAGAAATGCAAATTGTCCTAACAGGAAGTTAATAAACTGCTCTATAAACAAAAATGGCACCAAAGAAGACCCACTGCCTCTAGAAATGAAATGGTCCTAACAGAAAGTTAATAAACTGCTCTATAAACAAAATGCGACCAAACAAGACCACCTGCTCTAGAAATGAAATGGTCCTAACAAGTTCAATAAACTGCTCATAAACAAAATGGACCAAAAAGACACTGCTCCGGAAATGAAATGGTCCTAACAGAAGTTAATAAACTGCCTTCTATAAACAAAAATGCCGGACCAAAAAGACCACTGCTCCGGCAAATGAAATGGTCCTAACAGAAGTTAAGTTAAACTGCGGTCGTATAAACAAAATGGACCAAAAAGACCACTGCCTCCGCGAAATGCAAATGGTCCTAAACAGAAAGGTTAATAAACTGCTCATAAACAAAATGGACCAAAAAGACCACTGCTCCGGAAATATAATGGTTCGCTAACAGAAGATTAAGTAAACTGCTCTATAAACAAAATGCGACCAAAAAGACCACTGCTCCGCCGAAATGAAATGGTCCTAACAGAAGCTTAATAAAGCTGCTCTATAAAACAAAATGGACCAAAAAGACCACGTGCCCTCCGGAAATGAAATTGTCCTTAACAGAAGTTAATAAACTGCCGTCTAAAACGAAATGCGACCAAAAAAGACCACTGCTCCAGAAATGAAATTGTCCTAACAGAAGTTAATAAACTGCCTCTATAACAAAATGGACCAAAAAGACCACTGCCTCTAGAAATGAAATGGTCCTAACAGAAACGCTCTTAATAACACTGCTCTATAAACAAAATGGAGCAAAAAGACCACTGCCCTCTAGAAATGAAATGGTCCTAAACAGAAGTTAATAAACTGCTCGGTATAAACAAAAATGGGACCAAAAAAGACCAGCTGCTCTAGAAATGAAATGTCTAACAGAAGTTAATAAACTGCTCTATAAAACAAAATGCGACCAAAAAGACCACTGCTCCGCGAAATGCAAATGTGTCCTAACAAGGTTAATAAACTGCTCTATAAACAAAATGGGACCAAAAAGTACACTGCTCCAGAAATGAAATGGTCCTAAACAGAAGTTAATAAACTGCTCTATAAACAAAATTCCTAGACCAAAAAGACCACTGCCTCTAGAAATGAAATTGTCCTAACAGAAGTTAATAACTGCCTCTTAACACAAAATGCGGACCAAAAAGACCACTGCTTCCAGAAATGAAAATGGGTCCTACACAGAAGTAATAGAACATTTGATCCAACAGCTGCAGACACACATCAGCGCATGGAACATTCTCCATGTCAGACCATAAGTTAGGCCACAAAATAAGTCTTAATAAATTTTTTATTTGATATGATTTTGGTTTTCTAACCACAATGAAATAAAACTACAAATCAATTAACAAGAACTTTGGACACAGTACAAATACATGCAACTAAACAACACATTCCTGAATAACCAATGGATAGCAAAGAAATTAAGAAGAAAATTTAAACATTTATTGAAACAACTGAAAATAAAACCACAACCTACCAAAGCCTATGAAATATAGCAAAAGCAGTACTAAGAGGAAAGCCTATAGCAATAAACGCCTACACTGGAAAAGTAGAAAGAATTCAAATAAACAATCTAAAAAATGCATCTCAAAGAAGTAGAAAAGCAAGAACAAATCAAATCCAAAATCAGTAGACAGAAGGAATAAAGATCAGAGAAGAAATAAACAAAATTCGGCCTAAAAAAAAATACAGAAGGTCACTGAAACAAAAAGTTGGTTTTTGAAAAGATAAACAAAACTGACAATTCATTAGCTAGACTAAGAAAAAAGAGAAGACACAAACAAAATCAGAAATGAAAAAAATACATTTACAACTGATACCACAGAAATAAAAAAGATCGGTAAAGACTACTGTGAACAACTCTATGCCAACAAACTAGAGGAAAACTGGACATAGACATATGACCTACAACCAAGATTCAACTCAGAAGAATTAGAAAATCTGAACAGGTCAATAACACGGAACAAGATTGAAGCAGGTATAAAAACTCTTCCAGGAAAGAAAAGAGCAGTATCAGACAGTTTCACTGCTGAATTTTACCAAACACTTAAAGAATACCTAATACAAATTCCTCTCAAACTATTTCAAAAAATTGAAGGGGATGGAACGGATTTCTTCCAAATTCATTCTATGAGGCGGGCATTACACCGATACCCAAACCAGAGAAGAACAAAACAACAAAAAAAAGAAAACTGAAGTCCAATATCCCTGATGAACACAGTCACAAAAATCCTAAACAAAATACTAGCAAACTGATTCCAATTAGATTATATATCATAATCAAGTGAAATTTAGCCAGAGATGTAATGATGGTTACATAAATGCATATCAATAAATGTGATATATCACATCAACAAAATAAAGGAGAAAAAACCATCTGATCATCTCAAGAGACACAGAAAAAGCATTTGATAACATTCAATATTCCTTCACGATAAAAACTCTCAACAAATTAGGTACAGAAGGAATGTACCGCAATACAATAAAGGTCATATATGACAAACCTGCAGCTAACATCATACTCAATAGGGAACAGCTGAAAGCTTTTCCTCTAAAACTGGAACAAAATAAAATGCCCACTTTCACCACTCTTATTCAACATAGTGCTGAAAGTACTAGCCAGGGCAATTAGGCAAGAGAAAGAAAGAAAGGACATCCAAATTAAAAAGAAGGATATCAAACTGTTCCTGTTTACAGATGACACAATACTATATAGAGAAAAACCTAAAGACTCCACCAAAAAACTCTTAGAACTGATAAATGACTTCAGTAAAGTTGCAGAATACAAAATTAACATACAAAAATCAGTAGCATTTCCATACACCAATGTGTTGGGCCACTTCTGCATTGTTATATATAAGAAACACCAGAGGCTGGGTAATTTATAAAGAAAAGAGGTTAATTGGAGCATAATTCTGCAGGCTGTACAGGCAGGGCTCCAGCATCTGCTCCTGGTAAGGCCCTCAAGAAGCCTCCAGTCATGGCAAAAGGCAAAGGAGGAGCAAGTGCATCACATGGCAAGAGTGGCAGCAAGAGGGAGAAGGAGGTCCCAGACTGTTTTAAACAACCAGATCTCACATGAACTGAGTAAGAACTCACTTATCACCAATGGGTTGGTGTTAAGCCAATCACATTTCAACATGATTTGGAGGAGAAAAACATCCATACCATATCAACCAATAACAAACGAGCTGAAAAAGAAACCAGAAAGCAATCCCATTTACAATCACCAGAAAAAAAATAATAAAATACCTAGAAATAAATCAACCATTGAGGTAAAAGATCGCTACCATAAAACTATAAAACACTGATGAAAGAAATGGGAAGAGGACACAATAAATGGAAAGACATCCCATGTTCATGGATTGGAAGAATTAGTACTGTTAAGATGGCCATACCACCCAAAGTGATCTACAGGTTCAATTTAACCTCTATCAAAATGCCTGTGGCATTCTTTGTTTGCTGTTGTTCCTAGCCACTAGACAACCAGGGA
Organism: Rhinopithecus bieti; assembly: GCF_001698545.2. Taxonomy (NCBI): domain Eukaryota; kingdom Metazoa; phylum Chordata; class Mammalia; order Primates; family Cercopithecidae; genus Rhinopithecus; species Rhinopithecus bieti. The sequence continues at coordinate 261,720 of NW_016805421.1, forward strand.
ACCAGTGACATTCTTCAAAGAAATTAAAAAAAAAAAAAAATCCTAAAATTCACATGAAACCACAAAAGATCCCAAATAACCAAAGCAATACTGAGCAAAAGAAAAAAACCTGAAAGTATCACACTACTTGACTTCAATATATACTATAAAGCTATAGCTACCAAAACAGCAATGGTACTGTCATAAAAATATATACCTAGAACAATAGAACAGAATAGATATCACAGAAATAAATCCACACATTTAAACCCAATTGATTTTCTACAAAGGTGCAAAGAACATACATGGGGGAATGGACAGTCTTCCATAAATGGTGCTGGGAAAACTGGACATCCACATGCAGAAGAAGGAAACTAGACCCCTATCTCTCATCATATACAAAAATCAACACAAACGTTATTAAAAAGCTAAACATAAGACCTGAAACTATGAAACTACTAGAAGAAAACATGGGGGAAACACTTCAGGACATTGGCTTCAGCAAAGATTTTGTAAATGAGACCTCAGAAGCACAGGCAACGAAAGCAAAAATAAACAAATGGGACTAGATTAAACTAAAAAGCTTCTGCACAGCAAAAAAACAACCAACTTGTAGAATGGGAGAAAATATTTGCAAACTATTCATCCAACAAGAGATTAATATCCAAAATACATAAAAACTCAACACCAAAAATAAAAAATAAATAATCCTAATAAATAAATAATACATAAATAAACAGTATATTTTTAAAATGGCAAATGAACTGAATAGGCACTTTTCAATGGCAAGGCATAGTGGCTCATGCCTGTAATCCCAGCACTTTGCGAGGCCAAGGCAGGCGGATCATTTGAGGTGAGGAGTTTGAGACCAGCCTGGCCAACATGGTGAAACGCCATCTCTACTAAAAATACAAAAAAAAATAGCTGGGTGTGGTGGCAGGTGCCTGTAGTCCCAGCTACTTAGGAGGCTGAAGCAGGAGAATCGCTTGAACCTGGGAGGCAGAGGTTGCAGTGAGCCAAGATCACACCACTGTACTCCAGCCTGGGCAACAGAGTGAGACTCCGTCTTAAAAAAAAAAAAAAAAAAAAAGACATAAATGGCCAAGAAGTATATGAAAAAATGCTCAACATGACTAATCATCAGGAAAATGCAAATCAAAACCACAATGAGATCATTTCAAGTTAGAATGGCTACTATCAAAAAGGCAAAAAAATAATAATAACAAAGGATGACAAGAATATGGAGAAAATGAAACTCTCATATATTATTGGTGGAAATGTAAATTAGTATAGCCATTATGGAAAACAGTATGGAGGTTATTCAAAAAAACTAAAAACAGAACTACTATACGAATTAATCCCATTGCTGGGTATATATAAACCAAAGGAAAGGAAATCAACATGTCAAAGAGATATCTGCATTCCCACGTTTACTGCACTACTAGTCACAATAGTCAAGATACGGAACCTGCCTAAGTATTCATCGACAGATGAATGGATAAAGAAAATGGGCACGCAATACATAATGAAATACTATTTGGCCATTAAAAAAAAAATGAAATCCTGTCATTTTCAGCAACATGGGTGAGCCCGGAGGACATTATGTTAAGTAAAATAAGCCAGGCACAGGAAGATAAATACAGCATGTTTTCACTCATGTGTGGAAGCTAAATAAGCTGATCTCACAGAAGTACAGAGTATAATACTGGTTACTGAAGGCTGGGAAGGGTAGCAGGGAAGAGAGGAATAGAAAGAGATTGATGAACCAATACAAAATTACAACTAAATAGAAGGAATAAGTTCTACTAGTGTATAGTACTTTAGGGTGATTATGGCCAACAACAATTTATACTATATTTTCAAATATCTAGAAGAGAGGATTCTGAATGTTCCCAATGCAAAGAAAGGACAAATGTTTGAGGTGATGGATATGCTAATTACTGATTTGATCATTATACACTGTATAAAGGAATCAAAATATCACACTGCACCCTATAAACAGAAGACAATAAGAAAAGAAAATCATTGGCTACACGTTGAAAAGCTTAGATATAGAAAGAACATTAAAAATATGTTTTGCAATTATATACAAAGAGAATTGTATCCATAACATGTGACACTTACCACTTAAATGTGTGGCTAAAATTCTAGTGGTAATAATAACAACTTACACCAATATGTGTGTACTTCACATTTCAATAAAACCACTAAGTATATTGATGCAGTTAATCTCCAGGTAGCTTTTTAAGAGGTTGGCAGTAACAATTGCTCCTACTTTCACAGATAAGAAAAGCGTTTGGAAAAAGATTATCTTACCACAGGTCCCTAAGTCTGTAAGAAATGGCAAATTTTACACTAGAAACTGGATCTACTACAATACCACTCTGCTCCTCTAATGCTTTAAGCAAGTTTCTTTTACCCTAAAAGATCATTATTTCCACTAAGGTAAAAAAAAAAATCACATTTTTTGTGGATATGAAGGAAAAGATAAACGAACCACCCAACTCAAACAAATAGCTTTCATATAGGTAGCAAAAAATGGTAAGACTATGATAGTCAAGGGTCAAGTCTTTTCAGCTGAAATGATCAAAATGTTCCAAAGTGTGATACATTTGCATTTTCCATATAAAATCCAGTTCATAACCCTGAAGAGCTTTTTTTAGCATAAAGCTTTTCCTCATTTCTGTCATTTTAAATAAAACAGTGACTCAGACAGTCTATTAACTACAGAAGATTTTTCCTAAAAAGCATTCCCAAAATTTTATCAAATACATGCTATATTGGGAATGTAAGTATATTGGGAAATCCTTTCTGTTTTTTCTTGAGACAGGGTGTCACTGTCACCCACGCTGAGTGCAGTGGCACAATGATAGCTCACTAAAGTCTCCAACTCCCAGGCTCAAACCATCCTCCTGCCTCAGCCTCCTGAGTAGCTAGGACTACAGGCATGCACCACCACACCTGGCTTTTTTATTTTCATTTTTATTTTTTTGGCAAAGACAGCGGATCTTGCTATGTTGCCCAGGCTGGTCTTGAACTCCTGGCCTCAAGCAATCCTCCTGCCTCAGCCTCCCAAAGTGTTGGGATTACTGCACCCAGCCAGGATCCAAAGAATTCTAAAACACACTTAGATCGGATAAAAAGTATTCTATAAGAAGGTAAATAGATAACTAAGTACAAGGTACCAAATTATCAGGCATCGCTAGCCTGAAAATAGAACCACGTGTTTGTGAGAATGCCTGTTATCCCACATTCTCACAACACTGGTTGTTAGCATTGCCTTCAGTCTGACAATTAAATGATTATAATTTGTAGCTCATCATTTTAGTTTACATTTTTTTTAGCGCTAGTAAAGTAATATTTTATTTTCATGGGCTTATATTTATTATTGTTTGGCCTGTTTAGTTCACATTTGATTTGGGATACTTGTCTTTCTTATAGATTTGTAAATGTCCTTTATTTATAAAAGATGTTCATTCTTTGTTACATATGATATGAATCATAAATTCCTTTACTGAAATGCTGGAAGAAAAATAAAGTTCATATGTGAGCATCAATATTACTTGATGAGTATTATGCACACTGCTTTTCAGTGTTTTGTAGAAACTAGATTAAGAAGTCTAGATTTGTCCTTAATAATTATATTTGCTACACAGGTCTTTATTCTTAGAAGCAGGTTTTCTTGTTCTTTCTGTCCTTGACCCTCGCTTTCTCTGACTATTGGCTCCAAAGACTATAGCAAGAAACAAGCTTTGAGTCTCCTGATATCAGGGCTGCTAAACTAGCTGAGGGAATATATCTTGTATACTTTGCACGCGTGCACACACACACACACACACACACACACACACACACAAAAGCAAACCAAACCAAACATCATCTTCCTCGTACTGCCCCCCACCCACTTCTGTCACTTCTCCGCTGGGTGAGACTTGTCCCAGGCACTCTTTCTCTTCTTCCATTTCTGAAAAGCACATGCCACTGAGTCATCAGGTCTTGTCATCAATTTCATTAGGATTCTTCAAATATTTACTGTGTTCCCATTCTGTATCCAGCACTGTGCTGGGTGCTTTGGACTTAGATAGTTTATGCAGTGAGAATTTGCCAGTTCTTTTGAGAAATTAGCTATCTCCATTTCTTCCCTATTCTATAATCTCATTCCTAGATTACTGCAGTTGCTGCCCATTTATACTATGGGAGGCCTTTATACTATGTCAGCCCCTTGCTCATACTCCGCAGTGGATTTTCCTATTATCCACAGCATAACTTTAAAAGAGATCTCGTAGCCTTGCCTCACTTTAATGCTTTAATTCACCAAAGAGTTCCTTCTTTTTGCGTAGATCAATGTGGGAAATGGTTTATACACCAATTTCTAACTTACCACTTACCATTATTACCAAGAGTAACAATGTTACAAAGCTTTATATTTGAAGAGTGCTTTATACTAACATTTATGCATATTCATGCTCATATAGAGACACACTCAATCCAAGGATCTGTCACCAACAAAGTTGTATCTATTAACAATGACATATATATAAACTATTTTATTTCCAAAGTAAAATGTTGCTTCCAATTCTACAAAACTGGGATAGTTTTTATATGTACTAACTGTAACATCCTTTGCGCTGATTAATCTAAGAAGTATATTTAAGCATGAGAGGGTAATATTATATTAGAAATGTATTTCCTTTTTGGAGGGTTTACCTTATACATATACTTTTAAAGAAATTCAAGCCATGTACATTCAAGAAGTCCTTTTTCACCCCTTGCCCTTACTCTACTATCTCCCAGAGATACCTAGCTACCTGCTATTAACCATTTCTTGGATGCCCTTCCATACATTCTCATTTTCTCTCTTTTTGTTTTTTGTTTTTTTTTTTTTTTTTTGGAGAGATGGGGACTCACGATGTTGCCCAGACTATTCTCAAACTCTTGGCCTGAAGCATTCCTCCTGCCTCAGCCTCGCAAAGCACTGGGAATACAGGCATGAGCTACCACACCCAGCCTCCTATTTTCTATGCTTGATGTATTTCCTCCCATTTTGATAATGTTTCCTATGGCAGACAATAGCATCAAGAATTATTTCATCGAGGCAGTGCGTGGTAGCTCACGCCTGTAATCCCAGCACTTTGGGAGGCTGAGGCGGGTGGATCACCTGAGGTCAGGAGTTCGAGACCAGCCTGGCCAACATGGTGAAACTCCGTCTCTACTAAAAATAGAAAAAATTAGCCAGGTGTGGTGGTGGGTGCCTGTAATCCCAGCTACTTGGGAGGCTGAGGCAGGAGAATCACTTGAACCCAGGAGGCGGAGGTTGCAGTGAGTCAAGATCACGCCATTGCACTCCAGCCTGGGTGACAAGACCAAGACTCTATCTCAGAAAAAAAAAAAAAAAAATTATTTCATGGATTTTAGAACTGTGGGTCCAATGGAGGTTTTCATTCCTGTATTATGTTTATGTCCTGACTGCTATCAAAACTATTTGAACTGATTTAAATTAAAAATGAATGTGCAATAGGACTATTAAAGATGGGAAAAATTAAACATCATGTTATGTCAGGGAAAGACAAGCATACTAAAAGCATAAGCTAAAGGTAGTTACTCTAGTTGAGGACAATGTCAGGTTTACCCTTAAGTTCCTTGACCACCAAGAAAATGGGAAAACACAGGACTGTCACACTGTTTTCACTTTTGGTAGAAAGATACAATCACCTTAGTTCATCAGGAATCTTTTCCAGAATGGCCATAACTGTATCTAAATATCTGAAAAACTCCAAAATATGATGGTAGTTTAGAGAGCAGTATCTTAAATTAGGTCCCTTTCATTGACTTTGCCTCAACAATAAGGCATCAAATGTATCCTTAATGGGAGAAGAAAACTGAAAAGGAAAGACTGGGTCATTCAGAGTTCGGTCCTTCAACCTCTTGTCCTGTTTATTTGTACTCACTACCCAGATAATCTGATTCAGTCTCCCAGCTTTAAATAACATCTATAAACAGAGAATATTCAGATTTCTCTGTCTAGCCTCAACCTGTCCCCTCAACTACAGTGTCCTATATCCCACTGCCTACTTCATATCGCCATCTGAAGGTCTAATAGGATTGCCTCCACTGTGCCAATCTCCTCCTCCTTCAGTCTTTCCCGTCTCAGTAAACGGACACTCTATCCTTCCAGATGTTTGACTCAAAAATCTTGGAACCATCTTGACTTCTCTTTCCCTTATAATCCACATACAAACCATCAAAAAATTTTGCCATAGCTTTTTTCAAAATATATCCAGAATTTAACTTATTTGCACCACCTCCATCCCCATCACCTTGTCTAAACCACCACTGTCTCTTATGTGGATTACGCAAAAGCCTCCAACTGGTCAGCTTCTTCTCTTTTCATGGAAAATAACAAAGAATATACAAATGAATTAATAGTTAATAAATCCCAATGTGCCCATCTTTTTTCTCCACTTCCACTCATGTTCCCCTACAATCTAGTCTCCAAACAGCAATGAGAATGATCTATTTCACCCTTAAATCAGGTCACGTTCCTCTTCTATTCATAACCTCTAATGGCTCCCCATCTCAGGGTAAAAGTCAGTCCTTACTCTGAACTAAAGGTCCTATGTGATCTGGTCTTCTAGGACCCCTCTGCCCTCATCTCTCACTTTTGTCTCCCTTATGACCTCGCTCACTACAACCACACTGGCCCCCTTCCTAACCCTAAAATATACCATGCCTACACCGGCCTCAGTAACCTGGCTTCAGCTGCTTCCACTGCCAGGGGTGCTTAAGCAGCAGCTGTCTTCAAAGCGCACTCCTTCACTTCCTTCACTTCCTGCAGTCTCTCTTTAAAACACTTCTTTCAGCATTTTCTGTTCCTTTAACTCATTTTTTTCCTCCATAGCACCTACCTTTATCTATTATAGTTTTACACATGTATTTGCTGATTCTCTGTCCCTCCCCTGCCCCCCACTAGAATATATGCACCTTGAAAGTAGGGACCCTGTTTTATTCCCACTATATTCCTCCAGCATCTAGAACAGTGTTTGCTATAAAATAGACACTTAATAAATACTGGTTAGATGAATAAATGAATCTATTTGATGTTAAGTCTATTAACTTTATTACTTTTTTTAAAACTGACAAATGACAAAATAACAAATTGCTAAGAACTACTCTAGTTCTTAAAATGGCAAATAGCTAAGAGCTACTCTAAATTTATTCAAAGGTTTTCCCCCATAACCCAGGATGGTGATAGTCATGGAGGTATCTAAGGGAAATGTGGGTATTTTATGTATGGCTCATTTATTATAAGCTGGAATTCACATGTGCCTTCTTATGATCTTTCTCCCTGTATTATATCAGTTTAACTTATTCAATCGGTATATATTCTTGATCACTAAATACTATACTTACCCTTGCAGAGAGTCATCAGTGCCTAAAGCAGCCTGCTATGGTTTAAATATTTATCCCCTCCAAAACTCATGTTGAAATTTAATCCCTGATGTGGCAATATTGAGATGCGGGGCCTTTAAAAGATGATTGAATTATGAGGGCTCTGCCCTTACAAATGCATTAATCCATTCATGGACTAATGGATTAATCAGGTAATGAATTAAAAGGTTATCATGGGAGTAAGAAGTGGTTTTATAAGAAGAGGAAAAGAGACCAGAGCCAGCACACTCAGCCCCTTGCCGTGTGATGCCCTGTGCCATCTCGGGACTCTGTACAGAGTCCCCACCAGAAAGGAGGCCCTCCTCAGCAGATGTAGCCCCTCAACACTGGACTACTCAGCCTACATAAGTGTAAGAAATAAATTCCTTTTTTAAAATACATTACCCAGTTTTAAGTGTTCTGTGATAAGCAACAGAAAATTGACTAAGACACAGAGCTTTTTCTTTAAGCATCTAGGAGAAACATGTATGAGGGGGCTGGGATGTACCTTGAGTCAACAAGACCTCAGGTTCACTTTGATATATCCAGTTCTTGAGCAGAGCGACCCATATATGGTAAGCAGGGACTGATACTGGTTCCTTTCTCTTCCCTTTCCGAAAGCCTTTAATTTTTTGTCATTTACCCTCATCATAATCCTGGAAGTTAGGTAAGACAGCTACAAACAGAGAGGTCATATAATTAGGCAGCAGAGCCAGGATTTAAAGCTTGGCCTGACTTCAAAGGCAATGTACCTTGGCCACTACAGTTCACCTTCCAGCTGTCAAGACCCCATAGTGGTTAAAAGCACCGGCTCTAGCATCAGCCCACAGAAAGTTAAGACTCAGCTTTACCATTATTATGTAACTGCAGCATGGAAAAGTCATGTCAATCTTACTTAAAAAGACTGTAATTTAATCTACCCAAAGGTGTTACTTCAGTTCAAGAGTAGAACTCCCTTTCTTTTCCTAAGGAGTTCTTTTGCTCCTTTTGTCAGTCTTTCTCGTGTTTATGTCCTCAAAATAAAACTTACTACTCAGAGAACAACATATAGTTCACCTACTGAGGAAACCTCAAAACTACTGAATTCCCAATATTCTGCTTAAGATATGCACAAGTATTTCCTGAAAAATGTAATTTACACAAAAGCAAATGTCTCTTTTTACAGTATCAGCCTAAAGCTTAGCAGTTCTTATACCAAATTTTATAATCCATAAGCTATATATAATGGAATATAAAACACAGCAATCATATTAACACAAAATTGGAGACTATCTTAAATGATGCCCCTAACTTCTGGCTTAGAAAAGTGATTTCCTTTGGCCGATGAAATGCGAGTAGAAATGACATGCCACTTCTAAAAAGAAGTCAGGAGTTCAAGACCAGCCTGGCTAAGATAGTGAACCACATCTCTACTTAAAAATAAATAAATAAATAAATAAATAAATAAATAAATAGCCAGGCGTGGTGGCAGGCATCTGTAATCCCAGCTACTTGGGGGGCTGAGGTAGAGAACTGCTTGAACCCGGGAGGCAGAGGTTGCAGTGAGCCAAGATCACTCCACTGCACTCCAGCCTGGGCAACAGAGTGAGACTCCGTCTCAAAAAAAAAAAGAAAAAAGAAAAAAAACTAGTGTGTGATGCAACTTGGAAACAGGGTGTCTATGGTATACACATAAAACGGCTAACAGGTAAGACACAGACTCTAAAAAGGAATAGAAAACATCAGTCAAAATTTCTGCACTTCTACATAGATTGAATTCTCCTCTTTAATACTAAACTAAATCTGGCTCTTCATTCAAGTCTAGGAAATATTTTTCTTCTATATTCTTGGACTTTTATCAGGACTTGACACAATTATCATCTCTACTATAATAATGCAATGACAGAAAAGATACAGCATCTCTGTTTAATTTTTTTCTTAGAATTCAAACACTCCTAATATCTGAATTTAAGAAATTCAGAGGGAACAGGGAAATAAAGGAAAACTGATGCACAGGAACACATTGCTATAAAATTTTTTATAAAACAGGTTTATAAACTAAGTTTCTGTCTTAGTCAAGAACAAAAAAAGCAAGAAATGTATTCAACCAATCTCATACACACCAGCCCTTCCTCCAAAAAGTGTATCAACAATAAAAGAACCAATGAATAAAGTACCTTCTTTGCACAAAGCAATATTCTAGGTCCTTTAGTAGATACAAAAGATAAAACAAGATCCTTGCCATTATAGAACTGAGCAGAAAAGATGTAAATAAACAAAACGTATAAGGTAAAAATATTAAGAACTAAATAGCAACATAAAAAGAGAAGGAAAATTAAAAATAGTAACAGGATGTGTCTTTAGGCCTCAACATGAGCTATTCTTGGGAAAATCTGACAAAGTGGGCCTGAAATATACACCCGCCGTCCAAATAATACAATGTCAAAATCCATCCCTGCCATAAGAAGCAGATTGGATTAGTAGATAGTGGCTATGACCTTAAACAAGGAACATCCAAAGCGTCAGTGTTCCTTCCATAAAGATAAGCTACACATCCACAAGGAAGGAGAAAAGAATCTTAAGTGCTCTGCTTAGGTCTTGTTTAGAAAACCTCCTGGTTGCTTGCTTACTCTTTTGTTGTATGTGTCTCCCTGAACAAACTGATGAAACTTCGTCTCTCTCTATTGCCTCGTAAGATGTCAGAAAGCTGAAATTAGAAGGTCATTGTGGGACTACAATTTTATCCCAGGAAAAGTGCTAATAAGTACTGGGTCCTACATATACCCTTGCACTTAGCACTCACTTGGTTATTCCCCACAAAGGCTCAGTTGTGGACAAATTCGTTTCTGTGTCCAAGCACATTAGGTCAGTCCAAACCATGTAGATTACTAAAACCTCCCACCTTTGGGATTCTTTAATACAGTATCTTCCATCTGACCCCCCCCACCACTTAACAAAAACTCATGTAACCACCCCTCAATTAAATCTTTTAAAAGCTTCCAGTTGAAAAGTTTTGATGAAAGAAACAAGAAGCTCATACTTCAGATTCCTTGACTCCAAACTTTCAGTTCTCAAAACTCAGTTATTTCTTACTTTTATCAATACACTTACAGGGGCTCTCTTTTGATCTCACACCAGTAGATGAACCTCCTGTCTCAAAAAATTACAGCCTACAATTTACTAAAGTCAAGAATTTCCTTTTATACAATAAATGCTTGTCCCCACCCTTTTCTGTGAGAAACAGGGTTTTGCGCCATCACCCAGATTGGAGTGCAATGGTATAATCATAGTTCTCTGCAACCTCGAACTCCTGGTCTCAAGCGATACTCCCGCCTCAGTCTCCCAAGTCGCTGGAGTTATAGCCACGAGTCACCATGCCCACCCCCAGCCCTTCATTATCAATTCTGTGAAGTTGAGAGTTCTGTGAAACTGGTTCACTTAAAAGTAAGTTAAAAAGACAGCCTTAGTTGGGGTAAAACCTTCTGGCAGAAGTAAAATAATAAAATTCAACCTTGAAAAATTATTTGATAGAAAGACAAAGATAGCTTGTGAAGACTGTATTTCAGTTATCAGCTATGGATTAAAAAGAAAGACACACCAACTTACCAACAACTAACGCTCCTCTTTCTGCAAAAGCCAGGGCATAGGCTCGGCCCAATCCTAATCAAAAACAAAATAATCAGAAAGTTGAAGAAATGTCAGCACAATTTTTTGGGTCCACTCAACCCAATCCCCATTTAAAGAAATTGGCGAACAATTAATTTTTAATGATATTCTCAAGCTATCCTATCACTGACATTCTCAACCTATCCACTCTCTTCTGCTTGCAGAGGTTGGAAAGCTTAAAACTATATTTTTCCACCTATTCTACTACCATTTCCTACCATTCTACTTAGCTGCTAGGATGCTGTGAGTTGGGTTCCACCATCTGATGCATCTGCATAAAATTTAGAAGGTGGAAGTGAGACAGACGCTACCTTACTGGGAGTTCCGGCTGTTGTTGTTAAGAAGCTAATTTTCTTGCAAGTTCCTAGGTATTCAGAAACTGACTATAGCGGCAACTTCTTCATTTAGCTCCCTAATCCCTGGATGGCAGCTTCCATACTTCAGGTCCCTAGTGCCAGTGCTACTTGGGCTGTGGCACAGCTCCAATGACAGCCTCAGAGGTATTGCCTCCTCTAATGGATCAAATTCCTATTGTTTCAGAAGTCATTCTAAGAAGACCTGCCTAAAACCTAATTACCTGTATTTAATCCTTCACTGCTGAAAATATCTAGTGGTTTCTGTATCCTACACTGAACCTTGACTACACAGTCATCAAACACAAAAAATACTTAATTCTGACTCAAAGCTATAAGGTATAAATTTATATATACAAAAAGAAATAATATATATATATATATACACAGTGAGAGAGAGAAAGTTTTGCTTTTTTTCTTTTTTTTTTTGAGATGCAGTCTCATTCTGTCGCCCAGGCTGGAGTGCAGTGACGTGATCTCGGCTCACTGCAACCTCCGCCTCCCAGGTTCAAGAGATTCTCCTGCCTCAGCCTCGTGAGTAGCTGGTACTACAGGCATACGCCACCATGTCCAGCTAATGTTTGTATTTTTAGTAGAGATAGGGTTTCACCATGTTGGCCAGGATGGTCTCGATCTCTTGAGCTCGTGATCCGCCCACCTCGGCCTCCCAAAGTGCTGGGATTACAGGTGTGAGCCACTGCCCCTGGCCAAGAGAAAAGTTTTACAGGCATAGAGCATCTCAGGAAAATTACATTAGAAACTGGCAATTAGAGGTTACCTCTGGAGAACAGAACTATGTGGCTAGAAACAAGGAGTAGGAGTGGAAGACTTACTTCTGGACTGTTTTTCCATATTGTTTACATTTTTTAATATGTGTATATTTTTTACATTTTAAGATAATTGATAAATTTCATTGACAAATGAACAAATGTAATTAACAATTTATATTTAGTATAAATTAATCAGTAAGTATACAAATAAACTGAGATGCATAAATTATTAGGCCCTTCCAAAAACAACCCAAGGCCAGGAGCGGCGACTCACACCTGTAATCCCAACACTTTGTGAGACAGAGGTGGGCGGATCATTTGAGGTCTGGAGTTCAAGACCAGCCTGGCCAACATGGTGAAACTCCGTCTCTACTAAAATCACAAAAATCAGCCAGGCGTGGTGGCGTGGACCTGTACCCCCAGCTACTTGGGAGGCTGAGGTAGGAGAATTGCTTGAACCCAGAAGGCAGAGGTTGCAGTCAGCCAAGATCATGTCACTGTACTCCAGCCTCAGCAACAGAGCAAGACTCCCTCTCAAACAAGAACAAGAAAACACACAGTTTTCCAAAACTAGAAAATTTCACCAAATAACTTATTTTAGAATTTAATCCAAGCAGAAGGATCGCTTGAGGCCAGGAGTTTGAGACCAGCCGGGGCAACAAAGAGAGACTCCATCTCTTGAAAACATTTAAAAATTAGCTGGGCGTGGTGGCACACACGTATAGTCCTAGCTATTCTGGAATCTGACGTAAAAGGATCACTTGAGCCCAGGAGTTCAAGGTTACAGGGAGCCATGATCAGGTCACTGCATTCCAGCCTGGGTACAGAGTAAGACTTTTTCCTCTGGAAAAAAAAAAAAAATTTTAAAATTAATCCACTCTGAATGGGTAAGAGAGAATTTAACCAGTTTACGAACAGCAGGTAAGGGTGCTAAGTTCACAACTGTCTAGTCACAACCCATTGTTTCACAAAATCAATTTTGTGGGTTGCAACTAAAATTTATAAATAAAACAGAATAGAAAATAAATTTCAGGATGCACTGCCTGGACTACACACTGTATCATGAACTGGTTTTAAATACAGATGTATGTGCATGTGCAAGTGTACTGAGTCCTCGTGTAAAATGTACTGCATACTATGTGTAAGTATGCTAATGGTGTCAAAGGAAGCGGTCCCTATCCTTGAATAATTTTCAGATATAGCCCCTGAAAATGAAAGCCTCCTTAGCGATGGTAAAAACTTCTTAGAATGTAATCTCTGGACCTCCTGCATGAAAACTATCCAAGAACTGTCAAAAAAGATTTAAAAACACCAAGTGTTGTAAAACACATTATTTACATCAAAACCAAAGTGTAAACAAAATGTTTTGCTAAAAACATTTAGAAAGTATGGGTACACCCAAATACATGCCCATGCAGATATAACCAGACAGCTATGGGTATAAAATACTTGGCTACTAATCAATACTAAAAGCATTTTCTGAAAGGCAGCATAAGAGTCCACTTTATCAATACAGACATGAAAGTACATAGGAGTTAACTGACAGAATTCTACAGTTTGCAACGTTTAATATATAACTCAATTCATGCATTAGGGCCTTTCCAGGTAGAAGGTAGTACCAGTGGAGAATCAACGGTGCATAACGTCAAGATCCCTGCACTTGGAGGTTACAGAGCACCCACTGGTGAGAAACTAGGGTAAAATCTCACTGCACAGCATCTATGTTGGTATGAATGGTTTGTTTTAATATTTTGTACTTTAAAAAATGAGGTTATTTCACATAACAATTTTCCATTTTGCCGCTCCTGAAATACAGGCAACTTTCCCACTGGCTGGGCCACTTCGGAAGTCTGTGCTCTTCGGTTCCTCAATGTGCCCATCCAACTCCCTGACCCCTGTGCGCATTTGAGATTACAACCTCTGCCAAGACTCCAGCGGATTTCGAATACAGTTTGTGACTTGCTAAGCATACAAAGTCCAACGGGGAGGGCTCTTATCAGACGCCCTCTTTAAAGAAGGCCCTCTCACGAACTTAAAAGCGGACGACAGAGGGAAACAAACAGTGAACGACTGAATGACTTTTCAGGAGCTGACAGCTGCGCGCTTCAGGGGGCGAATTCCAGCCCCCGCCCCTCGCGGCTTTTCAGTCCTTTAAAACACTAGGCAAAGATCTAAAAGTTAATTGCAGGAAGGCTAACAATCGATGCCCACAGATAAGCGTCAGGGAGAACTTTCACCCAGTTTTGCAACCAGCAGCCCAGCCCGGCCTCTCCTCTCAGTTAGGACCTTGGGAAGCCCACACCGGGGTGCTGGGGAGAAGCAGGCTGTACCTGCCCGAAGGACCAGGTGGTTCTGGCTCTTTCCTCAACAGATTCGGTGCCTCAAGAAGAGCCATTCCCCACCCCACCACCTCAGCTGCGCGACCTCAGCTGCGGCTGCGCGCATATCCCGGCCCGAAAAGGGCGGCCAGCAGCGCGAGAGCAAGGCGTGCCACCTCCAGCCTTCGCAAGCTCACCTGCCCCTGCGCCGGTGACAAGTACTACCCGCCCGTCGAATCTCAGCGGTGAGCCCATGAATAACGCCTGCAGGGACACACACACAAGCACAAGCAGAGCGGCCGCGCTCGTACTGCGGGACAGGAGGAGGCGGGGAATGGCGGGGGCGGGACGAAGGTCAGTGACTTGCCAATTTCTGGGAGGAAGACGGGCGCAGTGCGCGTGGCTCCCTTGGAATCCTGGGAAATGTAGTTCAGAGTGACTCCAAAAGCTGGAAGGACCTGCCAAAGAGTCTGGGCTTGAAAGGACCATTTCTGCGGTTGGAAGCAATGGGAGCTGCTAGGACCTGTGTAAAAGAATCGTTGACTCCGACACCCTGCATTCACCTATTCTCGTTTCATCATTCACTCAGTAAACGTTTTCTGAGTTTAGCTGCTGACCTAGAGAAACAGCCTGCGGCCCCTCTCCTTGAGGGGCTTCCAGAGATAGTGAGAGGTGATAACATGCTAGCAGCCCTGGCTCTCGGCGCCCCCTCGGCCTCGGCGTCCACTCTGGCGGCGCATGGGGAGCACTTCAGCCCGCCACGGCACTGTGGCAGTCCCTCTCTGGGCTGGCCGAGGCCGGAGCCGGCTTCCTCTGCTTGGTGGGAGGTGTGGAGAGAGAGGCGCCGGCGGAACCCGAGCTGCCCGCTGAGCTCGCGGGACAGCGCGAGTTTCGGGTGGGCGTGGGCTCAGCGGGGTCCCGCACTCAGAGCGGCCAGCCGGCGCCGCGGGCCCCGCCGGCAGTGAGGGGCGTAGCACCTGGGTCACCAGATGCAGACGGTGCGCCGGGTCCCCCAGCAGTGCCAGCCCTCGAATTCTTGCCGGACCTCAGCTGCCTCCCCGCAGGGCAGGGCTGGGGGCGGCAGCCCGCCATGCCATGCCCCAACGGTGGGCTCCTGCGCAGCCCGAGCCTCCCCGATGAGCGCCGCCTCCTGCTCCCGCGCCAGGTCCCATCAACCGCCCAATGGCTGAAGAGTGCTGGCTCATGCCTTGGGACTGGCGTGCAGCTCTTGCTGCCGCTGTGGTGCAGGATCCACTAGGTGAAGCCAGCTGGGCTCCTGGGTCTAGTGGGGACTTGGAGAACCTTTATGCCTAGCCAAGGGATTGTGAATACACCAATCAGCACTCTGTGTCTAGCTCAAGGTTTGTAAACAAACCAATCAGTACTCTGTATCTAGCTCAAGGTTTTGTAAATACACCAATCCATACTCTGTATCTAGCTAACCTAGTGGGGACTTGCAGAACTTTTCTGTCTAGTAGGATGTGTCTAGCTAAAGGATTGTAAACGCACCAATCAGCATTCTGTGTCTAGTTCAGGGATTGTAAACACACCAATCAGCACTCTGTCAAAATGGACCAATCAGCTCTCTGTAAAATAGACCAATCAGCTCTCTGTAAAATGGACCAATCGGCAGGATGTGGGTGAGGTCAGATAAGGGAATAAAAGCAGGCTGCCAGCACTACCAGTGGCAACCTGCTAGGGTCCCCTTCTAGCTATGGAAGCTTTGTTCTCTCGTTCTTTGCAATAATCCTTGCTGCTGCTCACCCTGGGTCCACACTGCTTTTATGAGCTGTAATGCACACTGCGAAGGTCTGCAGCTTCACTCCTGAGGCCAGCCAGACCACGAACCCACTGGGAGGAATGAACAACTCCACACGCACTGCCTTAAGAGCTGTAACATTCACAGCAAAGGTCTGCTGCTTCACTCCTGAAGCCAGCGAGACCACGAAACCACCAGAAGGAAGAAACTCCAAACACGTCTGAACATCAGAAGGAACAAACTCCAGACACACCATCTTTAAGAACTGTAACACCGCGAGGGTCTGCGACTTCATTCTTGAAGTCATGAGACCAAGAAGCCACCAGTTCCAGACACAATATCCCCGTGAAGGAAAGTCTCCCTTAGCGATGGTAAAGATTTATCAGTGTAATAATCTCTGCACTTCTTACACGCAAACGTCAGGGAACTGTCAAAATGCAGAGTCCTGGACCCCTACTGCTTACCTTCCAAAATAGAATCTCAAGGGACAGAAACATTTTGACAAGTGTTCCTAAATGATCTTGCATTTGTATGTTGAGAACAGTCATAGTTCATGCAACATTTATTGAGCATCTACTAAGTTTTGATAGGGTCCTCGAGCTACTCAGAGTCAGATGGTAAACTTTCAATAACAGTGCAGCCTAAGACTTGTGACAAATGTGTGTAAGTGTGCTAATGGTGTCAAACAGGCCCTATCCCCGCTGGGGAGAAAGAGGAAAAACTTTCTGAAGGAGGTGAAGCAAGACCTAAAGTGGTGACCCCTACAAAGAAAGAAGGACATTACAGGCAGCACAAACACTAGCTACGTTTGGGGAGAAAGAGGGTGAAGCCACAAAAGTAAGCAAAGCCAGCAAGATCATGTTTAGATACTTGAATTTTGTGCTGAAAATGGTTTTAAGTAGGATTACTCCAGAGAGTGGTCAGAACACATTTACATTATGGAAAGATCACTTTGCCTATTATGGAGGATTGATTGGATGTTGCGGGAAGTCAGGGACCCTGAACCGAGGGACCAGCTTTGAGCCGCAGCAGAGGAACATAAATTGTGAACATTTCATGGACATTTATCAGTTCCCAAATAATGCTTTTATGATTTCTTATGCCTGTCTTTAATCTCTTAATCCTGTTATCTTCATAAGCTGAAGATGTACGTCACCTCAGGACCACTGTGATAATTGTGTTAACTATAAAATTTATTGTAAGACGTGTGTTTGAACAATATGAAATCAGTGCACGTTGAAAAAGAACAGAGTAACAGTGATTCTTAGGGAACAAGGGAAGACAACCATAAGGTCTGACTGCCTGCAGGGTCAGGCAAAAAGAGCTGTGTTTTTCTTCTTGCAAAGAGCCTATAAATGGNCCTAGCCAAGGGATTGTGAATACACCAATCAGCACTCTGTGTCTAGCTCAAGGTTTGTAAACAAACCAATCAGTACTCTGTATCTAGCTCAAGGTTTTGTAAATACACCAATCCATACTCTGTATCTAGCTAACCTAGTGGGGACTTGCAGAACTTTTCTGTCTAGTAGGATGTGTCTAGCTAAAGGATTGTAAACGCACCAATCAGCATTCTGTGTCTAGTTCAGGGATTGTAAACACACCAATCAGCACTCTGTCAAAATGGACCAATCAGCTCTCTGTAAAATAGACCAATCAGCTCTCTGTAAAATGGACCAATCGGCAGGATGTGGGTGAGGTCAGATAAGGGAATAAAAGCAGGCTGCCAGCACTACCAGTGGCAACCTGCTAGGGTCCCCTTCTAGCTATGGAAGCTTTGTTCTCTCGTTCTTTGCAATAATCCTTGCTGCTGCTCACCCTGGGTCCACACTGCTTTTATGAGCTGTAATGCACACTGCGAAGGTCTGCAGCTTCACTCCTGAGGCCAGCCAGACCACGAACCCACTGGGAGGAATGAACAACTCCACACGCACTGCCTTAAGAGCTGTAACATTCACAGCAAAGGTCTGCTGCTTCACTCCTGAAGCCAGCGAGACCACGAAACCACCAGAAGGAAGAAACTCCAAACACGTCTGAACATCAGAAGGAACAAACTCCAGACACACCATCTTTAAGAACTGTAACACCGCGAGGGTCTGCGACTTCATTCTTGAAGTCATGAGACCAAGAAGCCACCAGTTCCAGACACAATATCCCCGTGAAGGAAAGTCTCCCTTAGCGATGGTAAAGATTTATCAGTGTAATAATCTCTGCACTTCTTACACGCAAACGTCAGGGAACTGTCAAAATGCAGAGTCCTGGACCCCTACTGCTTACCTTCCAAAATAGAATCTCAAGGGACAGAAACATTTTGACAAGTGTTCCTAAATGATCTTGCATTTGTATGTTGAGAACAGTCATAGTTCATGCAACATTTATTGAGCATCTACTAAGTTTTGATAGGGTCCTCGAGCTACTCAGAGTCAGATGGTAAACTTTCAATAACAGTGCAGCCTAAGACTTGTGACAAATGTGTGTAAGTGTGCTAATGGTGTCAAACAGGCCCTATCCCCGCTGGGGAGAAAGAGGAAAACTTTCTGAAGGAGGTGAAGCAAGACCTAAAGTGGTGACCCCTACAAAGAAAGAAGGACATTACAGGCAGCACAAACACTAGCTACGTTTGGGGAGAAAGAGGGTGAAGCCACAAAAGTAAGCAAAGCCAGCAAGATCATGTTTAGATACTTGAATTTTGTGCTGAAAATGGTTTTAAGTAGGATTACTCCAGAGAGTGGTCAGAACACATTTACATTATGGAAAGATCACTTTGCCTATTATGGAGGATTGATTGGATGTTGCGGGAAGTCAGGGACCCTGAACCGAGGGACCAGCTTTGAGCCGCAGCAGAGGAACATAAATTGTGAACATTTCATGGACATTTATCAGTTCCCAAATAATGCTTTTATGATTTCTTATGCCTGTCTTTAATCTCTTAATCCTGTTATCTTCATAAGCTGAAGATGTACGTCACCTCAGGACCACTGTGATAATTGTGTTAACTATAAAATTTATTGTAAGACGTGTGTTTGAACAATATGAAATCAGTGCACGTTGAAAAGAACAGAGTAACAGTGATTCTTAGGGAACAAGGGAAGACAACCATAAGGTCTGACTGCCTGCAGGGTCAGGCAAAAGAGCTGTGTTTTTCTTCTTGCAAAGAGCCTATAAATGGATGTGAAAGTAGGGAAGATATCGCTAAATTCTTTTCCCAGCAAGGAATATTAATATTAATACCCTGGGAAAGGAATGCATTCCTGGGGGGAGGTCTATAAACAGCCACTCTGGGAATGGCTGTCTTATGCAGTTGAAATAAGGACTCAGATATGCCGTGTTCTCCTGCAGTACCCTCAGGCTTACTAGGGTGGGGAAAAGCTCTCTCCTGGTAAATTTGTGGTCAGACCCGTTCTCTGCTCTCAAACCCTGTTTTCTGTTGTTTAAGATGTTTATCAAGACAATACATGCACTGCTGAACATAGACCCTTATCAGGAGTTCTGCTTTTTCCCTTTGCCTTGTGATCTTTGTTGAACCCTTATCAGTAGTTCTGCTTTTGCCCTTTGTCCTGTTCCCTCAGAAGCATATGATCTTTGTTCTGCTTTTTGCCTTTTGAAGCATGTGATCTTTGTACCTAGTCTCTGTTCTTACACCCCCTCCCCTTTTGAAACCCTTAAAAAAAACTTGCTGGTTTGAGGCTCATGTGGGCATCATGGTCCTACCGATATGTGATGTCACCCCCGGCAGCCCAGCTGTAAAATTCCTCCCTTTGTACTCTTTCTCTTTATTTCTCAGCCAGCCGACATTATGGAAAATAGAAAGAACCTATGTTGAAATATTGCGGGCAGGTTCCCCTGATAATTGGAGGTGGGCAAGAAGAACATAGAAAAGATTTGGGGGAAATTGTGGAGGCCAGAAGTAAGGCAGAGGAAATGTTGAAGAAGAAATGTTGAGATATACTATATTTGAAAATGGAACTGACATGGACAGAAGGCAGGGAAATTCTGGGCAGAAAGGGCAGGTCCCCAGCAAGGGCTTCACCCTCAAGCCTGGAACGACGACGGCCCAATGTGAGAACCTGCATCCCTGTTTTCCCTCTTGAATGTTGCCTTTTCCAAAAACACCTATGGTCCCCCTGCCCCCCATCCTGTGCCCATAAAAACCCCAGGCTCTACTGGCAGAGAGGAGAGGAGAGAAGAAACAGCTTGACTTCAGAGGTATGGCTTGATGGCATTGCTCCTGGGAAAGATCACCTTCTCACTCCATCCCCTTTTCAGCTCCCCTTTCCACTGAGAGCCACTCTCATCAGCAATAAAATCCTCTGCATTCACCATTCTTCAATTTGTTCCTGTGACCTGATTTTCCTGGATGCCAAACAAGAGCTCAGGTGCCACAAGTGCGACACTAAAGGCTGTCACACTGGCTCTCTGCCCTCACTGGCAGAGAGCAACTGCCTCACACCAAAAAACAAAGGGCCCACTCAGTTGTTTAACATTTAAGCTGTCAGTGGATGGCAAAGCTAAAAGAGCACTGTAACACACAGCCTCTGGGGCTTCAGGGGCCTCAGGTACCCCTCTAGACACTGCCAAGGGCCACCCAGAATTTTGGTCCTGCATGCGCTGGCCCCGGCTCCTGCACCCACTCACCTGTGCTCCCCCTCCTGTGAGGGGTGGAACGCAGCAGGACCCAATGAGTGGAGTTCACCCCTGCCATAACCAAATCAACCAGCTAGTTCTAGATCCTGTGCACTCCAGTTCCTGCCCCCACCCGTGAAGTGGTCAGGAAAATTTCCTGCTTCAGAACTAGTCTTTTTGATTAATTAGATGTAGATATGAGGAAAGAGCAACTGAAATAGTCCCATATTCTTGATTTGAGCATCTAGATTATGATGGGCCATTCATCAAAATAAAAAGTGGAGAAAGAGCAGCTTTGGAGGGGTTATGGCTCCAATTTTAGACAAACTGCATCTGGGAAGGGGAAGTGAAACTATGGTTAGAGATGTCTAGCAGACAGCTGTGGTTCTAGAGCTCTGACAGCTTGGTTTCTGTTATAAATAAATTTCGGTGCCACAAAAGAAATAGCACTTGAATATAAATTTTTCTTTTTTCTTCACAACAAGGCAGTTTACTTCTATAGAAGGTTGCACTCTCACAGATGGAGCAATGGTGAGCGCACACCTGGACAGGGGAGGGGAAGGGGTTCTTATCCCTGACACACGTGGTCCCTGCTGCTGTGTTGTTCCCCTATTAACTAAGGTTAGTCTACACAGGCTAAACTAATTCCGATTGGCTAATTTAAAGAAAGTGATGGGGTGAGTGGTTTGGCAGGAAAAATGGTTATGGCAGGGAGGAAATCAGAATGAGTCAGGGTGGAGAATGAGCAGGTAATCAGAATGAGACAGGGTGGAGCAGGTAATCGGAAAAGGCTGCTTTACAAGGAAGTTAAGTTTAAAAGTAGAAGGCAAAGAATTGAACACATTGACGTATCGATTCTTTTAAAAGAAATTTAGAACTCATATCTAACAACCCTTCCTCTTGCATTTCCTTACAGTTCTTTCTCTTCAAACTTCTTTAACATGTCTTGGCTTAGTTGTTCTGTTGATTTTCCAAAAGAAGAAGCTTCTCTGAATAAGCTGGAGGATAGTTAAGGGAGGATTTAGTAAGTGCCATTTCTATGAACCTCGCGCCAACCCACAGATGCATGGTATGACACAGCACCCAACAAGAATAAGTACACCCATTATGGCTGCAAGGGAAGTAAGAATTGAGGCTATTATTCCTTTCCATTTACCGAACCACTTTTCTAGCCATCCTGTAAAGGAGTCATTTACCCCTAGTTGCTGGCTAACTCATTGGACAGAGCAGTCAGATCTTGCAATGCCTTTGTCATACTTCCATTAGGGGCGGTGTTGTTTGGGATGAAGGTACAACATTGAGTTTTAATCATGACACAAACTCCTCCTCTTTCTGCTAATATCATCTCTCAGGCTATGCTATTTTCCCAAGTCATCCCAATTAGTAGCCCCTAATTGCTGAGCTATTCCTTTAACAGCATCTCTAGGGTAGTTATTAAGTCACTGTTGATTGTACTAAATGTAGTTTATCCAACCTACATTTTTATTAATTGTCACCCACCAAAATATTGACTCAAATCCTGCAGTTATTTGATTTTGGGCTTTAAATTGATCTGGTATTCCCCATGGGACTCCAATTGCATCTAAATAAGGGTGAGAGTTGAAAGACCCATAAGGGACCTCTCTCACTTTACGATGTCTTATTTTTCCTTCCTCTGGTTGATGAAATGCCAGACTAAAAGGGATGGCCAATTGGACTAGACCATAAGTACTGCTCTAATTATTTGGCAGAGTATCCAGTAAAGGTCCTCCATAATACCACCATGCAACCACTCAGGGATGAATTAGGGCAGACTGATGGATCAGCTCTTGGAAGTGCCTGACTTCACTGCACGCTGTTAAGTCTCCAGGGAATGCCAAATTTTTTTCCCTTGTCATTGGAGACATGAGGTAAAATTGGTTTTGGAAGATGGAGGCTGGATGCCCCTCAGGGGCTGACCCACAGGGTGTTGAACTTCAGGAAATAGCAGAGAAAGAGCTTGGCATAATTTGTTATTCCAGGTGGTAGAATCTTGAAAAAGAGCTACCATGTACTCCAGGTCCACTTGATTTGAGGACCATCCCAGTGGAAAGGGAAGAACCTGGGCCTCTGGCCTGTTGTGCGCACAAGCGTAACAGTCGCTTTTGTTTAGAGTGCGAACGGAATATTTAATCCATTTTAACCAGTCATTGACATCTTTATACCCTCTTTCAATGGCTATGGTTTGCCTTGGGTCCCCTATTTCTACTACTGAGACCTTGCTTTTGTCATTTGGCATGAGGCGAGGCATAGTTTGATTTCATAGGTTTGGGAAAGGGGCAGTTGTAGGAGGTGGCGAAGGGAGAACAAAACACATCTTAAAGAAACCGATAGGATCCTTTCCAGTGACCTCTGCTCCTAAACCATAGAAACGCTTTAAAGTGGGGTTAGAGTTGCTAGTGGTAGGAGTAGTAATGGATATAGGCACTGGGTTCGGAAAGGAAAGGAAAAGATAGATAGATAAAGCTTTTCTTCGCTTTAATTTGGTAGGGCTTGATCCAGGAACAATGGCCCATGATTCTGATGATAATGGCGCTTATTTGACTCGGGTGTGATGTGTCCATCCCCCTTCTGCAGTATGATGGTTAGCAGTCTCGGTGGTTAGCAGCACAAGGTCGGGTCCTTTCCAGGCTGACTCGAGTTTTCCTTCTTTCCACCCTTTGATGAGAACATGATCCCCAGGCTGGTGCTGGTTTACTGGAAATTCTAGGGGTGGTACCTGTGCTAAAAGACATTTAGTTTTGAGGGAAAAGAAAGTGGAAGATAAACCAAGTATATAATTTCTGAGAAACTGATCTTTTGTTTTAAATTTGGGAACACCAGCAGTGGACTTTATACTCCTTAGTGCCTCCTTGCTGAGAAATTTCCTTTAGCACCTATTTTTATTAGTTTTTAGACCAAAGAAAGCCAAGCACCATTTTACATTTGACAATGCTTCCTGTATGATTTTATACGAGATAAGCTAAAATTTATCTTTATATTAGTGTGTTATTAATGTTAAACTTGATTTTAATAAAACCCTGTAGACATATTTATCGAATTTTAATGTCTGACCATAAAGTAAGATTTCCATAGACTCTTTTTAACCTTTTATAATTTTGTTAAAGATCAGTTAGTGTTTTAAGGAAAAACCCATTGTGCTTTTATTTTAATGTCCAGTTCACAGAAAAACTGCATGATACCCCTTTAACTTTAGCTAATATATTTATATACAGAATTTCCTTTACAATTAATGTTTTAAAACTTGCTTAACCCTTTAAAACGAAATAGTTTTTAACCTTTTAATGTAGGTAAAAATCCACATTCTTATGCCACATATTTATAATCCTTTTACCAAAAGTATATTTTACTTTTCTTATACACCTTGCACGTAAAGTGTTTTCTTTAATAGTTTTACACTCAGGAGGCCTAATTACTTTTAAATTATACAACATTTCTTGCATAAATTCTCTTTTATAATTTTTTTTCATGACTTTCACAGACAATTCCTCGACGTGCCTCAACTTTCTGACTTGTTGCAAACATCCCTTTCTTTAAACAACCAGTTAATTTATTTTAGGACAAGAATTTACCATATAACATTCTTTTTTAAAAATTTTTGAACATTTTTTATTGTTTCCTTACCTTTATAGTGTTGCTATAGAAAATGTCTGATAATAATCTGAGAGTTATTCATCTTTACTGAGCAATTTTATCTCTGGAACATTTTATAATTTTATCTTTGAAATGTTTATTATAATGTATTTGATGTGGGGTATTTAATTATCCATTCTTTCTTTTTTTTTTTCTTTTCTTTTTTTTTTTCTTCACCAGGAGGTGGAGCTTGCAGTGAGCCAAGATCACACCACTGCATTCCAGCCTGGGTGACAAAGCAAGACTCTATCAAAAAAAAAAAAAAAAAAGGAGTACATAGAAGCACAACTAGTCTCATTACACAAGATATTTCCCAATTGAGTGTAGGCTCACAGACCCTGGTCAACTGGCACAGTATCACCAGTAACCTGGCAAGCAACCTGACAAGCTCAAACAAGTTTTTCTCTTTTCTCCATTCTGCAAATTATCCTAAGTCACTTGGCTGGCAACTACAATATGGATCTAAATTGTGCTGGGATCTGGGAAATATCATTTCTGCTTGTGATGACTGCTGCTCATGTTTTCTAAGTATTGTGGGTGTGTGGCTGCTGCTACACTGGTCTTATGCATCCTGTGCTCTTTGGAAAAGTAAGACATGTAAGAGAATTGCAGTTGAGTTCATCCTACTTTGGAGGTGCGAGAGGAGCTAGCATTCACTCTAGTGTAACAGCACAAGATACAGTGATAGCATCCAGTGGCGACCAGTGTATAAAAAGGATGCTTTCACTGCATATTCTCACTTATAAGTGGGAGCTGAACAATGAGAACACATGGACACAGAGGGGGGAACATCACACATTGGAGCCTGTCAGGGCATGGGGGGCAAGGGGAGGGAAAGCATTAGGACAAACACCTAATGCATGTGGGGCCTAAAACCTAGATAACGGGTTGACGGGTGCAGCAAAACACCATGGCACATGTATACCTATGTAACAAACCTGCAAGTCCTGCACATGTATCCCAGAACTTAAAGTAAAATAAAAATAAATGAATAAATATTTCCACATTTTTACAAAGTTGTGGTTTTAATAAAAGCAGTGCCATGTTTTCCATTTTAAACTTACCTCTTGGGCACACAGATCCCTATGCAGGAGGTAAGGTTTGAACATGCATACATTCAGCCTTTATTTATTAAGGGCTTGTATTAGTCTGTTCTCATGTTGCTAATAAAGACATACCCAAGACTGGGTAATTGTAAAGGAAAGAGGTTTAATTGACTCATGGTTCCACATGACTGGGAAGGCCTTACAATCTTGGTGGAAGGCAAATGAGGAGCAAAGTCACATTTTATATGTCGTCAGGCAAGAGAGAACTTGTGCAAGGGAACTCCCACTTATAAAACCATCGGATTTTGTGTGACTTATTCACTACCACGAGAACAGTATGGGGAAAACCGCCCCCATGATTCAATTATCTCCCACCAGGTCCCTCCCATGACACACGGGAATGATGGAAGCTACAGTTCAACATGAGATTTGGATGGGGACACAGGCAAACCATATCATTTCACCCCGGCCCCTCCCAAATTTCATGTCCTTACATTTCAAAACCAATCATGCTGGTCAGGTGTGGTGGCTCACACCTGTAATCCCTGGTCTTTGGGAGGCCGAGGCAGGTGGATCACCTGAGGACAGGAGTTTTAGACCAACCTGGCCAAGATGGCGAAACCCTGCCTCTATTAAAAATACAAAAATTAACCAGGCATCTTGGCACGTGCCTGTAGTCCCAGCTACTCAGCAGACTGAGGCAGGAGAATTGCTTGAACCTGGGAGGAGGAGCTTGCAGTGAGCTGAGATTGTGTCACTGCACTCCAGCCTGGGTGACAGAGCCAGACTCCATCTCAGAAAAACAAAAACCAATCATGCCTTCCCAACAGTCCCCCAAAGTCTTAACTCATTTCAGCCTTAACTAAAAAGTCCACAGTCCAAAATCTCATCTGAGACAAGGCAAGTCCCTTTTGCCTGAGCCTGTAAAATCAAAAGCAAGTTAGTTACTTCCCAGATACAATTGGGGTACAGGGATTGGGAAAATAAACCTGTTCCAAATTGGAGAAATCAGCTGAAACAAAGGAGCCACAGAACCCTTGCAAGTCCAAAATCCAGAGGGGCAGTCAAATCTGAAAGCTCCAAAATGATCTCCTTTGACTCCATGTCTCATACTCAGGTCATGCTGATGCAAGAGCTGGGTTCCTATGGTCTTGGGCAGCTCTGTCCTGGCTTTGCAGGATAAAGCCCCACTCCTGGCTGCTTTCACGGGCTGGCATTGAGTGTCTGTGGCTTTTCCAGGGGCACAGTACAAGGTGTCAGTGGACTTACCATTCCGAGGTCTGGAAGACAGTGGCCCTCTTCTCACAGCTCCACTAGGCAGTGCCCTGATCAGGGCTCTGTGTGGGGCCCTCAACCCCATATTTCTCTTCTGCACTGCTCTAGCAGAGGTTATCCATGAAGGCCCTGCCCCTGCAGCAAACTTTGTCTGGACATTCAGGAGTTTCCATATATCTTCTGAAATCTAGGCAGAGGTTCCCAAACCTCAATTCTTGACTTCTGTGCACCCCCAGGCTCAACACCATGTGTAAGCTGCCAAGGCCTAGTGCTTACACCTTCTGAAGCCGTGGCCTAAGCTATTCTTTGGCCCCTTTTAGCCATGGCTAGAGTGACTGGGGTGCAGGGTATGAAGTCCCTAGACTGCATACAGCAGAGGGAGCCTGGGCCCGGCCCACAAAACCAGTATTTCCTCCTATGCCTCCAGGCCTCTGGTGAGAGAGTTTGCTGTGAAGACCTCTGACATGCTCTGGAGACATTTTCCTCATTCTCTTGGTGATTAACATTTGGTTCCTCATTTCTTATGCAAATTCTGCAGCTGGCTTGAATTTCTTCTCAGAAAATGGGTTTTGCTTTTCTATCGCATTGTCAGGCTGCAAATTTTCCAAACTTATATGCTCTGCTTCCCTTTTAAAGTTCCAATTTCAGATCATCTCTCTCAAGTTCAAAGTTCCACAGATTTCTAGGGCTGAGAAATGCCACCAGTCTCTTTGCTAAAGCATAACAAGAGTGACCTTTGCTCTAGCTCCCAACAAGTTCCTCATCTTCATCTAAGACCACTTCAGCCTGGATTTCATTGTTTACATCATTATCATCATTTTGGTCAAAGTCATTCAACAAGTCACCAGGAAGTTCCAAAGTTTCCTACATTTTTCTGTCTTCCTCTGAGCCCTCCAAACTGTTTCTATCTATGCCTGTTACTCAGTTCCAAAGCCACTTCCACATCTTCGGGTATCTTTACAGCAGTGCCCCATTCTACTGGTACCAATTACCGTATTAGTCTGTTCTCATGCTGCTAAATAAAGACATACCTAAGACGGGGTAATTATAAAGGAAAGAGGTTTAATTGACTCACAGTTCCACATGGCTGGGGAGGCCTCACAATCATGGCAGAAGGTGATTGAAAAGCAAAAACAAATCGGCAAGCAAGAGAGAGTTTGTTCATGAAAAATCCCATTTATAAAACCATCAGATCTCTTAAGACTTATTCACTACCAGGAGAACAGTATGGGGGAAACCGCTCCTATGATTCAGTTATCTCCCACCAGGTCCCTTCCATGACATGTGGAAATGGAAATCATGGGAGCTACAATTCAAGATGAGATTTGGGTGGGCACACAGTCAAACCATATCAGAGCTGCTATGGGTCAGGCACTGTTGTTAGTGCTACAAACAAAATAGACAAGGTCCCTGCATTTATAGATCTTACATTCTAGACAGAAAAGAGAGTTGATAAATAAATAATTCCAGATAACTGCAATTGCTAAGGGAAAATGTTTATTAATTTAACAGATGTCATTATTTTCTAGGCATTTTCTTAGTATTTAACAAATATTAACTTATCTGATTTCATAACAACCTAAAAAGTAGATGCTATAATTATCCTCACTTTCAGATGAGAAACCCTTGCACAAAAAGGTTAAATAACCACTAGCATATAGTGAAGTGAGAATTCAAACCCCAGTGATTTTTGCCTAAAACAGGATAATTCGATTCAAAAGAGACTGGAAGCAGAGGCAGGGAGGGGAGGTACAAATCTACAGAAGGTATCTTGGAAAGGCTTACAAGGAAGTGAATTTTGAGCTGAGACCTGAATGCCAACAAGGAACCAGTCAAGCAAGGATTAGGACAGAGCCTTCTGGGCAGAATGAACAGCACACACAAAAGCTCTGTGGGGAAAACACCTTGACTTCGTGGTCCATGAGGAGGTCAAAGAAGTGGACAAGGACCAGATTGGTGGAGCCTTGTAGGCAACAGTTACGAGTATGGATTTTCTTCTAATTATAATGGAAAGCCCTTGAAAAGCCAGGGAGTAAAATAATCTAATATGTAAAAGTACAAATTTCATTACACATACTTGTAAGAATGTATGTGCATACAGAAAAGCCCAGGGAGAGGCATACCAACTGATAACAGTGGTTAGTTCTGGAGATGTGTTCAAAGAGACTTTCACTTTATCTTTTCACATGAAAATGTACTTGTGTAATTATACAAATGAATAATTTTTAAAACAACGAGTTATGCTCCTTAAAATACCATGTATTGCATAGCATAAAATCTACTCAATTGCAAGCAGATGCAGCATGCTAAAGAAAACGCAATATTGTGCAGCTTGTGTAGCCTGAGTTGTATGATGTGTATCTCCCTTAGAGAAACCACAAGCAGCCATGTGTATTGCATAATGAGCCAATCAGCTTAGGAAGCAGAGAAGTTGGGAGTCCTGAGGAGAAGCATGCTAAGTAAAGCTGCATGCTGAGGCTGAGAAATTGCAATTTAGGAATAAGAACTTAGCTGGTTTCTCTAACTGGAAAGCCATGGATGATCTGTGCGTTGTATAAACTATGAAAACCACTTTCAGTGTAAAGTTGAGCTACTGCCAGCATTTTGTGTCTTTACAGAATGTACCCGATGAAATGTGCATTAGGAGTAAAACTGGCTGACCTCATTCACCTATTCCTTTGACACTGAAGCCACTTGGGATTTACCACCCACTTTCACAATTTTGTTATGTTCAGTCTTCCAACTTCCTGTTCATAACCCCTCTTTTATCACTTATTTTATTTCCTGCTGTCTTGTTCTCCACCTCAACTCGTTTTATTCTGCTTAGAGACTTCAGAATCCATGTGCATTGGACCCACTGAATTGGACCCATCCAATACTTGTATCCGAGTTAATGCTCTCATTTCCAGTGACTTTTTAAATTTAAACAACAGCTAGAACTCTCGCCCATACTCACACCCTGAATGTGTTCATTACCAAGAATCTTACCACTTCTGAAATCTCCTGTCTGAATGTCCTGCCTTTCTAGCACAAGTGCTCCCACTGCAGAAGGCTCCAGGACCATGACCTCCAGTGCATCCTTGGCGCTCCTAATACCCAGGCCCTTTTCTGTCTTACTTTCTCGTCTTGCTTAGACTCTGTGATCCACCATTACAATCTACAACCTTGCTTCTCTTTTCCTTCTATCATGCTTTCCTAGAAAACTTT
Source organism: Rhinopithecus bieti (assembly GCF_001698545.2). NCBI lineage: Eukaryota > Metazoa > Chordata > Mammalia > Primates > Cercopithecidae > Rhinopithecus > Rhinopithecus bieti. Next base: position 291,771 of record NW_016805421.1, read on the forward strand.
GCAGTTTTCCAGTTTAAAATGTTTTCTAACTTCTAACCTTTCTTTCTTGATGCATGAGTTATTTATAAATTATCTTCTTAATATCAAACAAGGACATTTCCCAGTAATCTTTTTGTCAATGATTTTGAACTTAATACATTATTATCAAAAAACATTCCCTGATTTCAAGCCTTTTAAATATAAGGAAGCTGGCTTTATGATCCACCATACTGTCAATTTTAACTGGGATTCCATGTATACTTGAAAAGAATGTGTATTTGCAGTTTGGGGCTCAGAGTTCCATATGTGGTCATTAGGTCAACGTTGCAGATCATATTGTTCAAGTCTTCTATATCCTTACGGATATTTTATCTGCTTGTACTATCAGCTACTAACAGAAATATGTTTAAAATACCCCACTATGATTCAGGGTTTTTCTAAATCTCCTGTCATTCTTTCCATTTTTTGCTTTATATACATTTGAAGGTTTGCTATTGTCCTGTCATCCACTTCATACGACAGAAGACCAGACCCCAGGAAACTATCTACACCCTCCCGAGGAACATGAGGACCTTCGCAGCTTTACTTTGTTAAATTCCGGAGAAATTATCTGTTTGGTGTTCCACTGGAATACAATCACCATGGTCAAGGAGTGTCTTGACAAGCCAATGCTGAGTCATAAGCTAATTCTTTAGGGCAAGATCTAAGACTGTCAGCTCGCACAAAAAACGTGGAGAAATTCCTCAAAAAAAAAAAGGGGGGGACTACTGTTTTGCACAGACAATACATTTTCACTGCAACCGGCTTTTTACAATTGTAAATAGACAGGATGACAACTCTGAAGTTAGCGTTAGCAACTCGGATTCTAAACAGTAGCCAGTCCAATGTAGACCATGTGAGGGGCCTAAGTATTTAACATAGATTAGCAGAGAATATAGAATCAGAAAATGCAAGAAAAGTTCTGGAATGAGTGATACAAGTTACTTTTACTTAAAAGTCACACCTCAGTTTGAATTTCAACACCTTCCCTATCTATATAAACATATGTAAATTATTTACCTACTCTAATCCCCTTCTGAAAGATATAATTTAAGTGCCTAGTAAATACTAACTGCTCAGTAAAGGTTAATTTCCTTCATAAGGAGGGAGAGTTTCCTCTAGGACACCACAGTGATTATAACTTTATATTCATAGATGATTGGACATATTTATGCCTAATTATGCATAGAGCTCAAGTATAAACTATGGGTTTAATCCTTCTCATCTAATTCTGTTTTGAAGAATCTCTTCAACATTTGGATATGAGAGGTGGCTTAATAGGTATATTAGTTATTATTGCTCTTTAACAAATTACTCCAAAACCTAGACACTTAAATCACAAATATTTCTTTATTATCTCAGTTTATGTGGGTGGGAAATCTGTGCATAGCTTAGCCAGATACCTAAAGCTTGCAGTCTCTCAAAATGTGTCTCACAAGGCAATCAAGGTGTCCACTTCAACTGCAATCATTTCAAGCCTCATCTGGGGGAGGACCCACTCTGAGTTCACTTCTGTGGCAATAGGCAGACCTCAGGTCTTTTCTGGCTGTTGGCTGGGGACATCAGTTCCTTGCCACCTGGACACTCCATAAAGCCACTCACAGCATGCAACTGTCAATTCAGAGTGAGCAAATGAGAGAGCAAGAGAATACTCTCCCCAAAAGAAGCCACCATCTTAAAACAAAAATAGACTTTATGTTTTAGAGCAGTTTTAGGTTCATAGCAAAATTGAGCAGAAAGTGCAGAGTTCCCATATACACTCTGTTTCCCTCACCACACACACAAACTCTCCCACTATCAACATCCCTACCAGAGGGGTACATTTGTTATAATCAGTGAACCTACACTGACATCATTATCACTCAAAGTCCATGGTATACATTAGGGACAAATGTGTAATGACATATATCCATCATTATAATATCACACAAAGTTTTTCATTGTCCTAAAATTCTTCTTTGCCTATTCATTCCTCCCTCTCCCTAGGGGTGATGTACTGTCCCCTAGTACCTGACAACCATTGATCTTTTTATTTTATCCATAGGTTTTCCTTTCCAGAATGTCATTAGTTAAAATCTTACACTATGTTGCCTTTTTCAGATGGGCTTTCTTCACTTAGTAATATGAATTTCAGTTTCTTCCATGCCTTTTCATGGAAGTGCATTGACTCCATTGGCTCTCCTAATACCCAGACCCTTTTCTATCTTACTTTCTCCTCTTGCTTAGACTCTGTGATCCACCATTACAATCCACAACCTTGCTTGTCCTTTCCTTTTATCATGCCTTCCTGGTTTTCAAAGAAAACTTTGAAGTTTTCCAGTTTAAAATGTTTTCTAACTTCTTTTTTTTTTCTCGTTTGGTAGTTTTTCTTTAATTATTATTATACTTTAAGTTCTAGGGTACATATGCACAACATGCAGGTTTGATGCCTAGGTATACATGTGCCATGTTGGTTTGCTGCACCCATCAACTCATCGTTTACATTAGGTATTTCTCCTAATGCTATCCCTCCCCCAGTTCCCCACCCTTGAACAGGCCCAGTGTGTGATGTTCCCCATCCTGTGTCCAAGTGATCTCATTGTTCAATTCCCACCTATGAGTAAGAACATGTGGTGTTTGGTTTTCTGTCCTTGTGATAGTTTGCTGAGTATTGGGGGAACCCGCCCCCAATATTTTAGTGTAGGTTCTATTTTCCATAAGTGTCGGCTGGCTGAGAAATAAAGAGAAAGAGTACAAAGAGAGGAATTTTACAGCTGGGCCACCAGGGGTGACATCACATATCGGTAGGATTGTGATGCTCACCTGAGCCTCAAACCAGCAAGTTTTTCATTAAGGGTTTCAAAAGTGAAGGGGGTATAACAACAGGGAGTAGATCACATGCTTCAAAGGGCAAAAGGCAGAACAAAGATCACAGGGCAAAGGGCAAAAGCAGAACTACTGATAAGGGTCTATATTCAGCGGTGCATGTATTGTCTTGATAAACATCTTAATAGAAAACAGGGTTCGAGAGCAGAGAACTGGTCTGACCACAAATTTACCAGTGAAGGGTTTTTCCCCACCCTAGTAAGTCTGAGGGTACTGCAAGAGACCGGGACGTATCTCAGTCCTTATCTCAACCGCATAAGACAGACATTCCCAGAGCAGCCGTTTATAGATCTCCCCTCAGGAAAGCATTCCTTTCCCAGGGTATTAATATTAACATTCCTTGCTAGGAAAAGAATTTAGCAATATCTTCCCTACTTGCACGTCCATTTGTAGGCTCTCTGCAAGAAGAAAAACATGGCTCTTTTTGCCCGACCCCGCAGGCAGTCAGACCTTATGATTGTCTTCCCTTGTTCCCTAAAAATTCCTGTTATTCTGTTCTTTTTCAACGTGCACTCATTTCATATTGTTCAAACACACGTTTTACAATAAGTTTGTACAGTTAACACAATTATCACAGTGGCCCTGAGGTGACGTACATCCTCAGCTTATGAAGATAACAGGATTAAGAGATTAAAGTAAGATAGGCAAAAGAAATTATAAAAGTATTATTTGGGAACTGATAAATGTCCATGAAATCTTCACAATTTATGTTCCTCTGTGGCAGCTCCAGCCAGTCCCTCTGTTCGGGGTCCCTGACTTCCCGCAACAGCTGAGAATGATGGTTTCCAGCTTCTAACATTTCTTTCTTGATGCGTGAATTATTTACAAGTTTGCTTCTTAATATCAAACAAGGAAATTTCCTAGTAATCTTTTTGTTAATGATTTAGAGCAAAATGCATTATCATCAAAGAACATTTTCTGATTTCAAGCCTTTTAAATATAGGGAAACTGGCTTTATGATCCACCATACTGTCAATTTCAACCGTGAAGATGAAGCTCTTTTTTTTTTTCATTGTTGAATAATAATCCATTGTGTGCATGTGCCACATCAGTAGAAGGACATCTTGGTTGCTTCCATTTTTGACAAGCCATAGTCATTTTGTAACCTAAGGAAGTGATATCCCATGACTTTTGCAATATTGTCTTCATTTGAAGCAAGTCAATAAGTCCACCCCATAGTCAAAGGGGAGAGATTGTACAAGGGCATGGATACCAAGAGGGAAAAATCGTGCGGACAATTGTAGAGGCTGCCCACCACACCAGGAGAGACAAATGTTTACAGCACCTTGACCATGCCCAAGCAGCCAGGCCAGTTAAACAATGCCCTGTACAGAGTCCGTTCCTGTGAAAAGAGTATAGTATTCTTGTTTTAATGTCGCATAATTTACCAAAGTACTGAAAACTTTAAGCCACATTGCAGATGTACTTGGCCCTATTGAGAATAATACTAAGGCAATGCATAGCACTTTAAAAATTGCTGCCAGCTCATTTTCCTTGGAAAACAGAATCTATTTCTGGTACATTTTCTTGGGGAGTTGCCCATCCTATTCAAGTTTTCAAAAAAGGGACCTTTCATCTAAATTGTCATGTGTCCCACTCCTGTCTATGCTGTAGAGGAGAGCACGTTACAGAGAATACAGTAGGTAATAAGTAAAACAATTCCAAAAATATTACAAACATACATTACATCGCTGAATTGTATGTATGAATGTAGATCCTACATTTTAATTTTTGTAGGGAAATTTTATATTATTTACCCTCAGCTAAAGTAAAAGAGTAAAATTCTTTTGCTTTCTTTCCTTCCCAAGTCGTATAATCCCTATGCTAGCCCAATATTTGGTGAAAAAGGTGTTTGTGAACCTATATATTGGTGGGAACAATGGATCTACGTGCTAATTTATGACTTTTTACAACCGAATTCTTTAACTCTCTGAGAAGTGTGTCCAGATGCACATAGACCCTCTTTTCTTTGTGTCCTTAGATTATTACATCCAAACTGATTATATTCTCATGGTAAACAACGGAGTGATTTATGCAAACATGGTCTGTGATTTAAAAAAAAAAAAAAAAAAACCCACTGGCACCATAGGGCCGCAAGAGGGAGTAAAGAGCCACAGAAACATCAGCGTCTTTAAGGCTAGGCTCTACCATTCCCGAGGAAATAGAGAACTTGTGTTGTTCCTATTTCCCCTCTCTCTTTTCCTTCTAAGAATTCAGAGACTTTCTTCTGACCAAAGGCAGAGCTAGTATCTACAGATCTCGCTGTTACGATGAGGCAAAGTTAGCTTCTCTCGCTGCTGTCCTGGCTGACTTCCCCAGGAACACTTGCCCATACCAAACTACCAGCAGTGGGCTCCTGTCTCCGTGCTGAGGGCACCCTCTGGTGCCTGTCTCTGCTCTCCGATTTGCCACCAGAGCCCAGATATCTGGTTTATGGGAAGACTTGTTATGTTGAACGCTTCAATCGCTTCTTAAATTGATTTATCATGGCACTGAAGCAATGAGATGATATACAGACCAATGAATCACTTGCAAAGGCTGCAGTAAGCACTCAGTAAGAGGAGAAAAGCCAGACTGAGCGTGTGGGGAAACGCACCTTCCTCGAATGACATAAATGGAAATCCCTCAATGACACTCCCCATCATTCCTAAGTCCTTCGCAACGGGGGACATTCTAAAACGCAGCCCCATAAATGGGGGCATGTTACACCTAATAACCATCCGGGTGTTTGGGGATTTGTTTTTTGTTGTTGCTGTTAGTTCAGCTTGAACAAAGGAGTGATGAATAGAGCTGAGTAAGATACTTAGTCCCTCAGCAGAGTTACTCAGAAGCTGCAGGCAGTATGTAAGGTAAAAAATACAGGGAGGAGTCAACACAATGGGAGATAAGTTACGACTGAGACAATAGAAATACAATTCCTTGAGTCCTGGCTGTCGCTTATTCACACACATGGATTCATCAGAACAGGTTGCCAACGTACAAGGGAAAAAAAAACTGAAAATAAATTGCCAAATGTCTGCCACAGAGTTAATTTTCCTACTACATTTCTTTGATAACTCTTCTCCAAAGGATTCAAAGAGTTGTGCTGAATGGAAATTTCTTTTAAACACTGCCAGAGATGAAGTGAAGTCTCACCTTGATGGTGGAAGGAAAGATGGGAGAAGGAAAAAACAATAACCAAGATACCCTAAAGCAGAGAGGACTGGAGAAAGAGCAATGGCTAAATTCTTCAGCGTGCAACATGCAGCTGGCTAAAGGAAGGAGGATGCAGTCAAGGCTCTTCACTACAGCGATATTGAAAGCTTAGAGGAGTGTATCGCAACTTTGGAGACTCATCACATCCCGCATCTTGTAATCCTCCAGCAGAGTTAAGATCCAGACTCCTGAAACCCCCAGCTGCCCCTCCCTAACACCCTTCTGCTCTTAACACTGGTCCCTCCTACACAATGCTTATTTATTATGGAGAAATCTGGGCCTCCAGCTCACTGTAAACTTGTATTCCTGCCATGGTATATGTTCCTTTCCAGGTGAGACCTGCTTGAATCAGTATCATTTTACAGCTGCACCCAAAAGCTCAGGGACTTCTGAGAAGCAGGCCAACCTTGTACTCTGGCTGAGAAGTCGCTGTGTCAAGTAGACTCATCTCAGCAGTCTCAGCAAAAGAGGATGAAGTCCCGGTGGCTTGTCATTATCCATCTCTGAACCAATCACTGCAGTCAAGGGAATGTGAAGCTTTGATTGGTCAAACGTGGGTCACATGCCACCCTTAGAGCTGGAAATCAGCTCCACTGGAACTCCCTGCCTTGAGAGTAGAAGCGTAGATTCCCTGAGAAGGTTGGAGGCTATTTTAAATAGAGTAAGCGGATGCTGGGCAGTCAAGAAGCAAGACAAATCCACCTCAATCACTTTTCAGCCCTTCCCTCTCCACAGTCTAGCACAGCCCAGGTGACTATGGAACCTTGTGTATCTGAATAGAGAGCAAATGGAGCTCTTGGTGTTGTGCGGTGTGGTGGCCCTGACTCTCAGCAATCATGTGCTGGTTGATCTGTGATGAGGATCATTAGTATTCATTTGCTCAGCACTGTTTCAGTCTCTGCCCATATCTTTCATTAATTTCTATAGTCACCAAGTCACACACACACACACATCTCAAAGAGACAAGCCAAGACAGTGACAACATTTGATGACAACAACACAGATCTCAGATAATAACTGTCCAGGTGATAAGGGAAGCTTCAGGAACCCCTGGGGTGATAGAAGATATTTATTACCACTGTCTTTAATTCACTGTCGTATAAGGCATGTTTATTACCACTGTCTTTAATTCACTGTCGTAAAAGGCATGTTATCAATACGAAATTTACATAAAATAAGTCATTTGTTTCAGGTAAACATATTGAGTTCCCTCTTTGAGCATTGCAATAAAATAGAGTAATTACCTTTTGCTCCCATCTGGTTCTCATATTAACTAAATGTAATCAAATCAATTATTAAGTGGTTCATCAGAAAGAAGCAATTGTCCTTCCTAATGAGTCATCTTCTCCAAAATTGCAGAGCAACCAGCAGAGATAATGAAAATATAACAATTCTTCTCAGAAATGACATCCCTTTTCCTCAAAGTGATTCATTTCTGTCCCGTCCTCTGTAGCTTGTCCCTGGAAAATCCCACTGTCAGCCTTGTGGGTGATTCTGGGAGTGCTGACTCCTGGAAACTAGGTCTCCTGATGAGCTCAGACTTTCAGTGGACTACTGTGAGCACAGGGGCCATGAGCAGGGGCTTAGGACTTGAATCCTGCTAGACTTGAGTGTGCACAGGGAGGGGGACTGCAGTGTGCACAGTGGCTACAAGAACAGGTGCTGGATTCAAACCAGCTGCCACCATTTACCGGCGGGTGTCCTTCAACAAGTTCTTTCTTTCTGACCCAAGTTTTCTCTTCTGTAAAATGATGGTAAGAGTTCCCACCTTCTGCAGTTATGATAGAGACAAGACAGTCCACAAGAGTGTTTAGCATACTGCCAGGCACGTGGTGCTAAACGAGTGTTAGTCTGGATTAGGCTTTTTGATTTGTGTTGTGTTGGGGTTCTTTTCATTTGTGACCAAGAGGCAAAACTTGACCTGACCCCTTCGTTCCATCAGGAGAAGGTCTGTCACTGACAACTTAACTGAGCAAGGGAAACACCATTGGATAACCTGGCCCCTCACTGAGACTAAGAAACAGCCAGTATGTAGGTTTCCCTTTGCCTACCAACTTAGAAGAGCTAGAAAACAAATCTGTGAATCTAAGGAATGTTTCAAAAATCCAGAATCCTCTTTCTAGAGAGTTGGAGCTTCTAGTTTACATTTGACTGTAATTCTGACTCAAAGATATGATATGATCCATTATCACTCAATCCGAAAAGGAAAAATTTAAAGCATTATTGATAGCAATAGCTTTTATTTATTGAGGATGTACTTGACATCCTATTCTGAATGTTTTATATAAATCATCTCCTTTAATGATCCTTTGAGATAGGTCATTTTACAGATGAAAAAACTGAGGGTCAAATAAATGAGTAACTTTCTCAAGCTGCAGCTATTAATACAAGGCTTGTTTTCTTAACCTGAGGACACTTCGCAGACTCACAAAATACTTTAAATTAATGATCACAAATGCTTAAAAGTGACAAATCTTGATCTGAATCCATACGTTCTCATGATACTTCTGGACAGACTTTAATTCTGAGTTCTGGCTGGTCTGTCTCCACTGACCATGCCAGGTGCTCTCTAGTCTGTTTCTAGGCAAAGTGTTCATGGACTAGAGGGTTCTTAGGTTCCCTCTCTCTTCTCTAAAAGAGCAAGAACTGACCAGGCTTAGTGGCTCATGCCTGCAATCCCAGCACTTTGGGAGGCCGAGGCGGGCAGACCACAAGGTCAGAAGATCGATACCATCCTGGCTAAAATGGGGAAACCCTGTCTCTACTAAATATACAAAAAATTAACCGGTCATGGTGGCAGGTGCCTGTAGTCCCAGCTACTTGGTAGGCTGAGGCAGGAGAATCACCTGAACCCGGGAGACGGAGGTTGCAGTGAGCCAAGATCACACCATTGCACTCCCCCTGGGGACAGAGCTAGACTCCATCTCAAAAAACAAAAAAGGCCGGGCGCGGTGGCTCAAGCCTGTAATCCCAGCACTTTGGGAGGCCGAGACGGGCGGATCACGAAGTCAGGAGATCGAGACCATCCTGGCTAACACGGTGAAACCCCATCTCTACTAAAAAATACAAAAAACTAGCCAGGCGAGGTGGCGGCGCCTGTAGTCCCAGCTACTCGGGAGGCTGAGGCAGGAGAATGGCGTGAACCCGGGAGGCGGAGCTTGCAGTGAGCTGAGATACGGCCACTGCACCAGCCTGGGCGACAGAGCGAGACTCCGTCTCAAAAAAAAAAAAAAAAAAAAAGCAAGAACTTTCCACAGGGAATGCAAAATCAACCTAGCAATCATCCTGTATCAGTAAAGAGACTTGACTCAAATAGGCTTAAGTGAAACAACAGAAGCAAAATGTATTGTCTCTTGAACCTGAAGACTCCCAGGGGAAGGCTGACTGCAGACATGGCTGACAGCGCAGCTCAGAGGACTCCCTTTCTGCCCCTCTCTTGGCTCTGCCTTCCAGATTCACTTTTTTCTCAGGTTGGCTCTTTTTTCATGGGAGCACATTGACCACAAGAATCTCCAGGTTCCTAACCTCATAGTTTCAAGTCCAGTGGGAAGAGAGAGTGTTTTCTTACCCGTATCTCAAGCAGAAGTCCTAGGTGCTCTACAGTCTATCCTGATGCATTATGTATTCACCCCTGAGTTAATCCCTGTGGTGAAAGGGATGAAATGCTGTGATTGGCCAGATCCAGCTCATGTGTCCAACTGTTACCAGAGGTGACATCAGCACATGGATAGAGAGTTGGGGAAGGATGATAGCTCTAAAGAAAAACCAGAATGGGTTTGTTTTGTTCCTTTTTTTTGAGACAGAGTCTCACTCTGTCACCCAAGCTGGAGTGCAGTGGCAAGATCTCGGCTCACTGCAACCTCCACCTCCTGGGTTCAAGTGATTCTTGTGTCTCAGCCTCCCAAGTAGCTGGGACTACAAGCATGAGCTACCATGCACAGCTAATTGTTTGTATTTTTAGTAGAGGCAGGGTTTCGTCGTGTTGGCTAGGCTGGTCTCGAACTCCTGACCTCAGGTGATCTGCTCCCTTGGCCTCCTAGAGTGCTGGGATTTCAGGCATGAGCCACTATGCCCAGTCCAGGATGTTTTTAACAACAGAACAAGGAACAGATACTGAATAGTAAATGTAAACAACCACAAACATACATGACTATAGACCCAAATGCCCTATAAGTCTAGGGATTCAACCATATATATTTTTAACTAAACTCCAGGCATATGGAAGAACAACAATATATAACATTAGAAATTAGGACAGTCCCTAAAATGCAGGCCAGATGACCAACGCCAATATATGGGCAGAGGTCCTATGTTCTGGCAAAGTACTGATTTAATCCGTTAATATAAAGCACCTTCCACTCAGGAATTATTATGCCAGAATTAATATGTGAATCCAGAGTAATGTAACAAGTGCCAATCATCCCTCTCCCCTCCCACCCCGCTACCCCCACACACTTGGTCATTACCTTGGAAATTCCAAGATTTAAACAGAGGAGCCATAATAGAGACTAAAGGGGCAGAGGTAAGCAGGTAAGTTTCAGCTTGTCCTAAAGAGTTAACAGGGGAGAAAGACTCGTGTCAGATGGTGCCCATATGGCTGGTTTACATATTGTGTACATGGAATTTATGTCAAAGCTACAGCCAGAGACAAGGGTGACGCAGAAGGAACCGACCAATCACCTTTCTTGGAGCTGGAATCCACCAAGAACATGCTCTCAGCCAGACATCAGGGAATGAGAAGGGTCACTGTTGAAGGGAGCCAGCAGAATGTTAAGACGGAATTTGGTTTTGGTCGGATGAAACTGTTAGCACAGCCCTGGTCCCCTTGGTTACTCTGTTGTGTGTCATTATATAATGTGTTATTCTATTCCAAAGTAAAGAGAAAGACATGAAAAATGATAATTGGTGAATATTTTCAAAATTAAGATTAACATTTCATTCCAAATCTGAATCTTCTTCACATAAAAACTGCTCATTTAAAATGGTGCAAGGATTAAGCAAGTCTCCTAAATAAATTCCCTCTGCATCAGATTTCTTCTTTAACAGTCTGGATGATTGCTAAAGTGCATTTTAAATCTAAAATTCAACCACTAGCATATCCTTAGGAAAAGCAGCTGCCAGCTATAGAGGTATCTCAGCCCAGAGACCTGGCTTCAGCCCACACTCAGCACCACTCCGTTACCTCCACATCCCCATCCACATCCTCCGGGCAATGACAATGATGGTGGTGGTAGTAACAGTAATTGAGCACTTGCTGTATGCAAGGCACTATCCTTTACACAAGTGCTTCATGTGGATTATATACAAATACTACAATGATCTCTACTTAACAGATGAAAATAATGAGGGGCAGAGAAAATAAGAAACCTGAACAAGATCACAGCCAGTAAGTGGCTCCCCCTCCCTATGTTTAACAATCATCTGATCTGTGGATATGATAGTAAGGATCTCAATTTTCTGACTTTCAGCAACAAGCTAGTTGTTACATCTAATAAATATCAGCATTCTAACTTGGATATTTGCATAAGCAAGTCACACATAGATAAAGACAAGACTAAGGTGAGTTAGATAATTTCTTGATGACAGCTTTCTTTGACCCACCATAGAACATTCTGCAACTGAACATCTGGAACCAGAAGAGACTACTGAAGATTCACCTCAGCCACCCACCCTTCTGGGAGTGCTAGGGTGCTGTGCGCAGAGCCAGGGTCTCAGTGTCAGTCCTGGGTTCAAGCCCTTGCTCTGCCCACTGACCAGCTGTGTTGTTGAGAAAATGTGTAATCTTCTCAATGTCAGCTTCTCTTCTATAAAATGGAATGATACCAGAGATCTCATGGTAAGAGGGTGCTGTCTATAACATCTAGCAGCCTTATATTAGCACACAGCACACTGTTCGTGATAATGGCATCGTACTCAGGGTGGGGATGTCTGAATCCCAATATCACTATGACAAGATAACTGCAGAAGGAACGGAATCGACTGCAGATAGGAAAGGATTAAAGTTAGAGATACTAATTTTATCTCTGCGAGAACTAATCTTGACTACCTCAGATGTGCCACTTTGTCTTTTCTGGAACAAAGAATAATTTTATCATCTGTGAGAACTCACGTCAAAGTGTCCCTTGATACACTCTCGCTTGTAAAAAGGTTTCAGACTGCAACTTGCAGCAGCCCTGCTACTAGTGAGAAAAAGCAGAGGGTGGAACAGGCAGGACAACTGGCCTCTATCGTCACGCAAATGATTTCAGAAATGTCACTTCTTGAGATACTGAAAAGCTGATGGTGGTGGTTCATTGCACCTTGGGGAAACAGCATGTAACCATCCCTGTTGAAGCTCATTAGTCTTCTTGATCATGTCTGCTTCCCCATCACCAAAGTGATCCCTAAAAACAGCTCTTCCTCCCTTCAAAAGATGAACCAAGGGTGGGCGTGGTGATTCACGCCTGTAATCCCAGCACTTTGGGAGGCCAAGGCAGGCTGATCACCTGAGGTCAGCAGTTTGAGACCAGCCTGGCCAACATGGCAAAATGCCATGTCTACTAAAAACAAAAATTATCTGGGCATGGTGGCATCTGCCTGTAATCCCAGCTACTCAGGAGGCCAAGGCAGGAGAATCGCTTGTACCCGGAAGGTAGAGATTGCAGTGAGCCAAGGTTGCGCCACTACACTCCAGCCTGGGTGACAAAGCAAAACTCAAAAAAAAAAAAAAAAAAAAAAAAGATGGACCAAGGAGAAACTATACAGGGTAGGGGATTGGTTCAGCTGTTGCATTTCAGCATATACTTATAAGCACTATGATCATCATCATCCCACACAGTATTTGGTGTTTGGTGTTTATCAAGCCTCAGAGCTATTGTTGGCTTGATTGCTGACATTAGGCTCAAGTGAGTAAGGAGCTGAGAGTGGTATTACACTCTTATCTTTGACTTTACAACATACCTGGGAGAGCATCCTCATGGTGTTTGCTGCCTAAAACTGGCAGTCAGTCAGTCTTAGAGATTTTAAAAATATTTGATGAATCTTATAAGTAAAAGAAACCAGACACAAGAGTGTACATATACTGAATGATTCCATTTACATGAGGTTCAAAAATAGGCAAAACAAATCTCTAGAAGTCAAAATAGTGGTTACCTTGGGTGGGGGACTTCTGGGTGACAGAAATGTTCTGCTTTTTAATGTGGTTGCTAGTTAATAGGTATGTTTACTCTGTGAGAAATTTCTCGAAGTGTACACTTATGATTTTCTGTATATTGTACTTCAGTAAGTTTACTGAGAAGAAGAGGAAGAAGAAGATGAGGAAGAGAAAGAAGAAAAGGGAAGAAGAGAAAGAGGAGGCAAGGAGGAAGAGGAGGGAAATAAATGAAAGAAAGAACTAAAGGAAATGCATGGAGTTTAAAACAAAAAGCATGCAAATAATAAGCACCTGAAAAGACAGTCAATATCATAATTAAAAATCACAATGAGATATCACTACCCAATTATTAGGACAGCTAAAGCAAACAATAATGGTAATGTCAAATAACGGCAAGGACATGGATAAACAGTCTCTCATACATTGCTGGTGTGAATGTAAAATAGCACAGCCACCCTGGAAAATAATTTTTGCAGTCTTTACCATACGATTCAGCAATCACACTCTTGGGTATTTATTCCAGAGAAATGAAAAATTACGTTCACACAAAAGCCTATAGATGAATATTCATAGCAGTTTTATTCAGGCTAGAAGAATACTGGAAACAACCCAAATATCCTTCAATGGGTGAGTGGTTGAATAAACTGCAGTGCATCCATGCAATAGAATACTGCTCCGCAATAAAAAGAAATCAATTACTGATACATGCAACAACCTGGCTGCATCTCAAGGGTATTATGCTTAGTAAAAAAAAAAAAAAAAAAAAAAAAAAAGCCAGTCTGAAAAGATGACAACCATGTGGTTCCATTTATAGAACAGTGAAAACTAAATAAGTCTGTAGTCTAGCACCAATATACTAGTGCCAATTCCTGGTTTTGATATTGTACTACACTACAGGTCACCATTTGACAAAGCTGGATGAAGGGGAACAGGACTCTTTGTACTATTTTTACAACTTCTTATGAGTCTATAATATTTTTTTTAAGTTTAAAGGAAAAAGAAGAATCTTTGACCCTGTCCAGTTTGAATTAGGCACACACCTGTTTATGAATGCTGCTCCCCTCAGGCAGGGCTGGAACTCCCCAACTCCTGTAGTTTAATGTGAAGCACGGTCAGCGGAAAACGCAAGTCTTACTTGGAAGTACATTTACAGAAAATACTCTGAAACGATAAGGGAAAGGAGCAACCAAACCATGCTTCTTAGACATTCTGGTTGATCTCTTGCTCCTTGGGTTTGTGATGATTTATGTGACGAGAACCACATCAACTTAGAACTTAAGGCTCTTTTCCTAAAATAGGAATCTTTATATATGAATGGGAAGATTTTCTTGGATGTTATGAGAACTAAACAGAGGAATTAAAGATGAGCTATTTAGGGAAAACAGATGTATTGAAATTACCATTGGAAAAAGACTGAAAAGCTTAGTTTGTCTTGAATTCCAAACTCAGTTCTTGCTGACAGTAATTAGGAAGTCAGAGCCTCTTACCAAGACAGTAGCTTTCCCTTTCCTTAAGCTGAAAGGAGTGGGGAGCCAAGGTCCTGTTGGTGGGGTTGTTTCTTTTAGAGTCTGGGGGAGGGGAGTGAGGCAAGGCGGAGTCTCGCTCTGTCGCCCAGGCTGGAGTGCAGTGGCCGGATCTCAGCTCACTGCAAGCTCCACCTCCCGTGTTCACGCCATTCTCCTGCCTCAGCCTCCCGAGTAGCTGGGACTACAGGCGCCGCCACCTCGCCCGGCTAGTTTTTTGTAGTTTTAGTAGAGACGGGGTTTCATCGTGTTAGCCAGGATGGTCTCGATCTCCTGACCTTGTGATCCACCCGCCTCCGCCTCCCAAAGTGCTGGGATTACAGGCGTGCGCCACCACGCCCCACCAACATAGGGTAGGTTTTTAAGCAACCAGCCATGTTTATATTATTGTTCTTGGTTGAAATTACACAGTTTAGTCAAGAGATTACAATTTTTAAAACTAAAACTGAAACTACAAAAGCCCATATTTTTGTAAAATTCTTTCATGAATTAGCAAGTGTCAGGAAGTCTTGTAATTCACTCAAAAAAGAACCTTACACTCCAGCTCTCTGAATGTAAGGGAGAATGCAACGAAAAAGATCCTTGTCTTGTCTAGAGCCCCAGGGAAAGCCACTAGGGATAAGATACAGCCTCAGCCCCACACTGCCCTTCCTCCTCAGGGCTGTGTTCCTGGGCTTGATCGCCAATCATTTGCCAGCAAGAGGACGGATTGTTTTGTTAATGTTTCTTCTGCAAGACTCAGGGAGCTCAGGGTAGTCATAGGGACAAGCCAACAGACAGAACCAAATGGTGAGCAATACCCACTGATATCTGAGTTGATGGCATGGCTCGTCACAGACTGAACCTCTTCAACCATGTACTTCCGTGTCCTGGCCTGAGGGGTCAGGGGACACACATATGCTTCACTGGGCACAAGGATATGAAGTCAGAGTTTATGCAGCTTCACAAATCAGGCTGCAATCTAATTTCTAGATAAATGATTTTAAAATGTTAAAAGCATCTCTCATGTTGCTATTACTCAGATAGTCCCAAGAATCAGAATGTTAAATAAGATGTTACTTAAATGTTGATTAAAATTTAGTTGGGTGTGGTGGCAAGTGCCTAATGTCCTAGGAGGCTGAGGCAGGAGGACTGTTTGAGCCCAGGAGGCCAAGGCTGCAGTGAGCTATGATCACACCACTGCACTCTAGCCTGGGCGACAGAGCAAAACCCTGTTTTTTAACAAATCAAACCAAAAAAAAGTGATTAAAATGTTATTTTACATTCTTCCATTCAGTAGAATTTATAATCTACATTTTGCCAGGGGCTTTTTATAACCATTATTATTTTGAATGAAAAAAACAACTTGTAAATCTTTTTTTTTTTTTTTTTTGAGATAATTGTTGCACTCTGTGGCCCAGCCTGGAGTACAGTGGCAAGATCTTGGCTAACAGCAACCTCTGTCTCCCAGGCTCAAGTCATCCAAGCTATCCTCCCACTTCCGCCTCCAGAGTAGCTGGCACTACAGGTGCATGTCACCACGCCCAGCTAATTTTTGTATTTTTAGTAGAGACAGGGTTTTGCCATGTTGCCCAGGATGGTCTTGAACTCCTGGGCTCAGGTGACTCGCCCACCTCCCAAAGTGCTGGGATTACAGGTATGAGCCACTGGGCCCAGGCCCATTTTCTCTTTTACTTACACTGTGTCTCATATACCACCTCCCCACCTGCCCCAACACACATACTTGCCATTGATTTTGAAAAAGAAATTGGTCACTGCTTTGAACTTATTGCTTTTAAAATATCAGTTTAAAGCTCAAAACACTGTCTGAAAATTCTTACATCAGAAAGCCTGTGCTGGGCTAAGACAGCCTTTCTTAGGTTCATCTACATCACGGGAAGCCCCATTTGGTATTAAGTTACTTGTGCGTTGTCAGCGTCCCCACCAGTCCATAAAGAACTAGGTGTCACTGCGTAGTTCCAGGGTACAGCCTGGCATTAGGCACATAGTAGCTGTTCAATCATCATTTCTTGAATTATATAGATTAACTTGTCAGGACTCTCACATGTTCACATGGACAAGAATGTATTTATTAACTACATTCAGGTGAGTCCACGCTTATTTTATATATTTGTTTCCAATTAAAAACAAACAATTGTCCTGAAGAACTCCAGACTCCCTAAGTATTCTGTCTTTGCTGGAGCCAACATACGGCATCTAGTCTCCGAAGATGGCCTCAAAGAGCCATGCATCCCAGAATTCACACCCGTGTGGAGTTCCTCCCGTACTAAACCCAGGTTGAGCCTGTGTGCAGTCAAGGATTAACTCAACAAGACTGGGAAGTTCCAACCCTGCAAATTCCAAAGAAAGGACTGGCCCTTGACTAGATCTTGGGAGATAATCTCTAAGCCCTTGGAATATAGTGCTTGATAAGAATGGCTTTGTATACCTGGGGCTTGAGCCGTGACCATTGTTTATGCTAACAGTGTGATTTATGATATTCACCTGGAGCTCTGGGCCATCCTGTTTCAGTTTGACTTCTGGAGGGGCTGTAGCCTGAGTAACTAAGGTTAGTCATGTGAGTGCTCCATGCCTCATTAACAACCCTGGACACCAAGGCTTGGCTGAGCTTCCCTGGTTGGCAATATTTTGTACATGTTGTCACACATCATTGCTAGGAAAATTTTGTGTTATCTATAAAATTCTATGGTCGAGGACAGCTGGAAGCTTGCACCTTGGTCTCTCCTGGCCCCTGCCCTATGTGCCCTCTTCCTTTGCTGATTTTAATCTGCATCCTTTTGCTATAACAAACCATAACTATGAGTATAATAGCTTTTCTGAGATCTCTGAGTCCTTCTAGAGAATCATCAAACCTGAGGGTGTTTGGGGACCCCAGTACAGCCTATGATTTGATTTAATCGGTAGAATGAGGCAGAAATGATACTGTGCCTATTCTGGGCATAGAATGCCTGGAAACTTCTGCCCTTGCACTTTGGGGTGCTCTTAGTAAGTAGTAAGTAGAGACCATGGGGAGAGGAGAGGCTCAGTCATCCAGGTGTCCCATCCAAATCTCTGTAAAACTCCAGTCCCAGCCATGATCTGACCACAACCACATGAGAGACCCCAAATCAGAGAACTGCCCAGGTAAGCGCATTCAATCCACAGAATCATGAGAGGGAAGAAAATGGTTGTTGTTTTAAACCACTAAATTTTGGGGTGGCTTGTAATACAGCAGTGGATAACTAAAACCAGCATGAATAATCAAATGATTTAAGAGATTCAGAATTTCATTGGTTAAGAGATCATACATAAGTAGCTGCTAGAAATCATGACTTTCAACAACTCAACCCAAAACAATTTTCCTAAATTGAAAGTAAAAACCAGTTTTTTTTCTTAAGGAGACTGGAATTGAACCAAATTCTCTCAGGCTGCTGAAGTCTGTTGCTTCATTTCTTTTAGACTCAGGCTTCTTTTCCTCGCTGATTTGGAAACAGTGAAATGCCACCAGTAAACAATACCTCACATCGGAATAGCCTTCAGGAGGCCTCAGAGCCTTCCGTGTTTTTAAAAATTTTATCTTTAAAATGAGAATACAAGGTAATTGCTTTTATGCAAGTTTCAGAGACAACATGAGTGAGCTCCCTGGCAGGCAGAAGCTGGATGTCCTGGTTTCCTGACTGCTCCCACAAATGCCCTCTGTAGCCTGCTGGGTTCCACCTGGCCACACTCCAGTGCCTCTCCCGGAGGAAGGCATGCCAAATTCCTGACACATGGCGTTTGAAAATACCATGGAACGTTTCCACTCGTGGATTTCACCATGTTCTCCAGTGAGTATTTTAGCAAGCTAAAAATGTGACTCCTCAGTCATGAGAACACTAAATCCATATGATTCGAAAACAGCAATAATGCTGGAACTTTGATCTAATTATCAGCAAGTCCTCTTCCAGGAGATTAAATGTCTTATAATATTTTATAATTTGCTTAGCGGGTATTTATCCTTTAGTGAAAACCAGCGGTCTTCGAAGACAGCAGCAAAAGATGCTGACAAGTCATTTAAACGGCTAAGTGGTTACTCTTGCTGGCCTAATAAAAGTCCATTTCTAGGAAGATGAAACCTGAGCTTCTTATAAATCATCAATTATCCCAGATAATGGTAACAATAGAGATATTTATACTCTGGGTTTTGATTTCCATGCCTTGTGTTTCAACTTCACATCAGGCAGGTTTTTAAAATTTTATTTATTTATTTATTTTGAGACGGAGTTTCTTTCTCTCTTTCTTTCTTTTTTTTGTGAGATGAAGTCTCACTCTTGTTGCCCAGGCTGGAGTGCAATGGTGCCATCTTGGCCTCCTGCAACCTCTCTCTGCCTCCCGGGTTCAAGCGATTCTCCTGCCTCACGCTCCCAAGTAGCTGGGATTACAGGCATGTGCCACTACAGACCTGGCTAATTTTGTACTTTTAGTAGAGACGGGGTTTCACCATGTTGGTCAGGCTGGTCTTGAACTCCTGACCTCAGATGATCCACCCGCCTCAGCCTCCCAAAGTGCTGGGATTACAGGTGTGAGCCACCGCACTTGGCCTGGCAGTTTTAAATGAATGAATTCATCTGTAAGCTTTTGAATGGAAAAATCAAAGTAGAAGGAAGCATATTGTCTTACATCATTTAACAAATCAAAACATACTTAAATTGTCTTTCTTGTGTTGAGAACAAACCCCAAGTGCCTGATCAGCTACTTTGTTTCCATGAGGGAGAAATACAGTTATGCAGCTGATGTCAGGGAAGGTGGAGAATTTCCTTAGCCACTCATGAAGAAAGATAAGGGGGCCCTTATCCACTGGCTGTCAAATCTTAGAAAGATCTCATGGAGATATGGTGGCTGTAGAGCACAATCCTCTATCCCTGAAGAACATTTTCCAAAGCATAGATGTTTTCTCTTAATTGTGAATGCTGGCTGACTATCCTTTCCCAGTGCTCAGCAGACGGTACGATTTGGGACTGACTTGCTCCCTATAACGTGAGGCTGATGTTCTTTGCTACGTGGAAAACACATCTTTGGTGAGACAGAAATGAATCAATATTACACAAAAATGTTTCCATTTCTGGAATTTCCCTGAGATAAAAATACCTTTCTGGCTTTGGGTATACATAAGTGACCGTGAGGACACTTAGTAAAAGAGAAAACAGATTTTCGATACTTTGTGGTGATGGTGATTATATGGGATTATAAGTAAAGATTTTCCTGTTGTATCATTTTGGAAACAAAAAGTTGACTCATTTTCTGGTTAATGCTTCAATATTTTCATTAGGGAGTTTCTATAAAGTCTTTATCTGAATCACAGAAAGTACAATTATTTCAGAGGTAGGATAAAATTTTATCTGTCATAAACAGCACTGTGGACTAAAACCTGCTATGAGTTTAACAAATCACCTAGAAGTCTAATGCTCAAGAACGCAATATATCAAGTAAAACACTGAAAAGTTCAACTAATTTAGATAATGCAAGTGTGGAAATGCAAGATTGACTAAAACTTTTAAATATTATCATTCCTATTAACATGCTAATTAAGTTCATTTTATTGGAGTATTTTCATTTCCTAGCAATTGAATAGCACTTTTTATTATAAATATTTCATCATTTGGATAAACATATTCTTTTATTTACCATTTGTCAGGTTTTGTATGCTAAACTGCAACTGCTTATATATGCTCATCAAGTATCTCAAGGATAAATTAAAATTCTTAGTAAAAATCCAACTGACTGGTACAGACCACAAAAGTACTATTAAGCCTTTGGGGCTTAAAAGTGTGTGTGTCTGTGTTTATTTACATGGTGGGAGAAAAAGAACTTTCCAGGTAATTGTGAATGGGACACTGTTATATAAGAGTTAAAAAAGCACTATTTCTGTACAATTGAAGTTCCTAACTCATGCTTTACATTTTTTTTTTTTTAGGCTTTTGCAATTTTATTGTGGAGATGTATTTATACTGTTAGTTTCAGGATATCTCAGGCGGAGTTTTGCTTGTTGCCCATGCTGGAGTGCAGTGGTGCAATCTCGGCTCACTGCAACCTCTGCCTCCCAGGTTCCAGCAATTCTCCTGCCTTAGCCTCCCAAGTATCTGGGATTACAGGTGCCCGCCACCACATCTGGCTAATTTTGTGTATTTTTAGTAGCAATGGGGTTTCACCACATTGGCCAGGCTGGTCTCAAACTCCTCACCTCAAGTGATCCTCCCACCTCGGCCTCCCAAAGTTCTGGGCTTACAGGTGTGAGCCACTGCACCCACTCCATGCTTTAGTCTTAAACTAATTTTGAGTTGTACATGAGAGGCCTAATAATCAGAAAAAGACTATTTTTTAACTTACCTGCTCAAATATTTTGAGCCTCCGAATCTGGAAAATAACGTTGAAGTTTGAAACTGATGCCGTGCCAACTCTGGGGAGCACAGTACTGAACTGCTGCTTCCTTGTCTTGGTGAATGCACACTGAGTGCCTTGTCGTCCTCTGAACCCCCCACCGCTAGGGACTGCTATGGGGGAGGAGCTCACTGCACCTCAGAAGTCAATGTTCAAAGTCACTGTGAGGACCTGGAAGTGAAGTTCCACAAGACACACAAAGCTCAGGCACAAGATGCCCCCAAGGTGGGAGTCATGTTGAACACTTGGAAAAATGTCTTTGTACAAAATCTACACAGATATTTAGAGAACAGGCCAGACCTGTGCTGACTTAGGTACTGCCTAAAACGTCACTATATGAGGAACCATTTCAGCAGCATACTACCCACGCTTCTCTGAGCCAAGGATGTTCCTAGCATTGCCTTTAGTCTTATCATCTTTAAGTGAAAATAAGATTTTATACATATTCCGGCTGGGACACCTCGGGCACATGTGACCTCGGGAAATTCCTGAACTTCTCTTGCCTTAGTTTCCTTATCTATAAAATGGTGAAGATTATGGCAGGAATTAAATGAGTTAATGTGCCTGGCACATAATACAAACTACTTTGTTAGCTGTCCATTAGTATTTTCATCCACTTATCATATCCACTCATAATTTTTGCAGAGAAACCATCAGCACAAAATAAAATCAATTACAACCCAATTTTTTTCAAAATGTGAAGCGATACCATTTTATAAAAAGGTTCATAGGACTCCCCAAATTAATATAAACTTGGCGCAGATTTATCTACCCTAAGCACATGGAGATTCTTCCCAGCTCCCACACTCCTTGCCACCCTAAATGCTCAAGGGGAGTCTTATTGTATTAGAAATGAACTTGCTAATCACGACTTTGGACCTGATCCTTCCAAGGCATGCTTTTCAGGCACAGGACTGGTAAGGAGATGGGTCCCCTCCAGAAAATGCTGAGAAATGGTAGCAAACAGAATTCCCTTCTTCGGTCTGCTCCTCACTGCCTTCCCTCTGTGGGAGATGAAGCATTGCTCCCCGCATCCCATGCACATTTGATTGCCAGCCTGCTGGCACAACCCTATGATCCAGTGTGTCCAGATAGATCCAGATTGCTCCCTCCATACATTTTCTCTCTCTGGTTGGTCCTGTCTATAGCTAGTGATGAGCAAGAAGCATCCATCGGCTGCCCAGGCCCCTCATTTCCCATACCTCTGCTGAGTGAGATCTGGAGAAAAGAACACATCCAGTCAGTAGCTGACACCCCCCATCACATTCTCAGCCTTCACATGTGAGGAAAACAGCTAATCAAGGAACGCTGCTGAATTGCATTTATAAGCCACTTAGCAAGTTATGAAGCTAGAAGGGTCATTTCTGTGGTCACTGTGTTACTGTTACAGTATACAATGATCACCTACTGGCTCTAGGAAGTGAGAATGATACTTTCAGTTCAAATCTTAGTGTCAGGATTTAATATCAAACAGGAAGAAACTCTACACCTTTGCTGCTTGTCTTAGCCAATCAAATGAGGGTGTCAGAGAAACTGACCACCCCCTGTAGGCTGAAATGGGTTAGAGCAGATCTCAACTTCTGGAATTTTTAGTTGTGGAACCTTTCCGGGTAAACTATTATTTTAACATCAATACTCTGGAAGGCAGACAAATTTAAGAAAAGAGAGTACACTAAATCATAGACAGACTGGCTCGCACCTGTAATCCCAACACTTTGGGAGGCCGAGGGAGGCAGATCACTTGAGGTCAGGAGTCCAAGACCAGCCTGGGCAACATGGTGAAACCCCATCTCGACTAATAATACAAAAATTAGCCAGGTGTGGTGGTGCATGCCTGTAATCCCAGCTACTTAGGAGGCAGAGGCAGGAGAATCGCTTGAACCTGGGAGGCAGAGGTTGCAGTGAGCCAAAATTATGCCACTACACTCTAGCCTAGACGACAGAGCGAGACTCAAAAAAAAAAAAAAAAAAAAAAAAATCATAGACCAGTGACAATGGAATACTATTGCTGCCTGGTGGTTTGTCATTTCCTAGGGACATAGCTGGCAGCAGATTTTCATTTCTTTTTTTACAAAATAAGCAAATGCCTACTTTATTATTTACAAACAGAAAATTATATAGAAAACACCACACAAACTGCTTGAAATGCAACTATTTTTGGTTTATCATCAAGTAAAAAATAACAAAACCTTATTCAGTTAAATAAAAAGTGACATTCTTTATCAAAACTTCTTTAAACATTGAAATGCATTCTTTTTGTGCTCATTTCTTTAGCAATATCATTTCTCCCCTTTTGCCCCTCATTCCCCTAAATTGTTTCAATGGTTCATCTGTAAAATGAAGATTGTCATCTTTCTAATGGCTACTTACTTTTTATTATCTCAGTATTAAGACCAATCTAGATTTTTTTGTCTCTTAATATGAAATGATGTAAAAAATGGAAAAATTCACCAGCACATTTTAAGATTACATAAAAGACGCCCTAAGGCAAGCACCTTCAAGGCAATGACACACCATTACATTTCTGAAAATTTTAAGTATCATTGGTACTTAAAAAGTAGAACTCAATCCAGAAGCGTATTCTATATTTGGACATTATTCATAATAGATAATATCTTCATTTTCACAGTATGGATTTTCAGATAAGCGTTTTTTTTTTTTTTTTTTTTGTCGAGGATTGACTACCTCAGCTTAAATCTTGAATTGCCAATGGACTCAATCTTTAACAAGAACAGTCAGCTGTAGACATGAAAATTGAATTGTTTCAAAAGGGCAATTGATAGCAAGAGAAAGTTCTTTGGCATTTTTAAGAAAAGTACATATACATAGCAAGAAATGAAAGTAAATCAAAATACATAGCTTTGTTACATGTTAGGAAATAACCCAATGTGCCACTACACACAATTGCCCTATAAAAAAGTCCTCAGGTCTGGAGCTATCTGTATTTTTCTTTGTATAGCTACATTTGCATTACCCAACCACACATCTCTCCCATGGTCTGTTACCCGTTAGGAAACTTTTAACCAGAATTTTTGGCAATATGCATTTCTTCAAATAAAACAAGCCTTCAAATAAATCATTATGTCTGACAACTGAATTGGGCAAAGTCTTTCTGAAATATGTGTAATCTTTAGAAAATTCGTCTTTTTTCCTTCATAAATCAGCAGTGCTCCATCTTCAAATCAATCACGATCAGTCACAATCTTAACTCATGCACTCATATGTTCTCTTCATCCAACATTTTGTTGATACCATCACATAGTTTTTGTAAGTGGGGTTTAAAATTCCCAAAAGGATTATACAAGGCAGCCAAAAAATCACAATCTGAAAAATGATCGAAGACATTGTTAACCCGTCCGTGTGACTTGGCAGTGAGGTGACGCTGAATGATCTGATGCAACATCTCTCTGCATTCATTTAAAAGCCTGGACAACACATTCCGGTCAAAGGTATAATCCACCTGGTGGAAACTGACCACGGTCATAGCAAGTTGATGAACTTTCTTCTTAAATTTCTCCATCAGTGCTAGCTCATCTTGATTAAACTGATTATTCCTGTAAAGAATGGCCAGCTTGATGACCGTCTTGATAAGGTTCTTGATGATCTTCTCTGCCTCCTTCTTGTTTTGGGTGTACTCCCTGGTCACTCTGTAGAGCTCATCCAGCACCTCACTACTCGTGTCATCTATTAAGGTGGTGGCGATGGATTTGGACACCATTTTACCCAAGATCTTCTTTTGTGCCTGAACGGCCAGGTTTTTGGAATTAAAGACATCTGTGGCCACTAAAAAAATAAGAGAGAGGAAAAGAATTAACAATTTGTAAATATCCGCAAGCGAAGCGAACTAAAAACAGGTATTAGGGAGCACTTTTTTCCTCATTTTCCCACCATTTGTGGTTTGTCTTCCATCTACTGACATTAGTCTCTGTTCAGAAAAGAATTTTTGGCTGGGTGGAGTGGCTAACGCCTATAATCCCAACACTTTGGGAGGCCGAGGTGGGCGGACCACTTGAGATCAGGAGTTTGAGACCAGCCTGGCCAACATGGGCATGGTGGCGGGAGCCTATAATCCCAGCTACTCAGGAGGCTGAGGCAGAAGAATTGCTTGAACCCAGGAGGCGGAGGTTGCAGTGAGCTGAGATTGCTCTACTGCACTCCAGCCTGGGTGACACAGCAAGACTCTGTCTCAAAACAAACAAAAAATACAAAATCAACTCTACACCTGTCATCTGGGCAACAGCAACCAGAAGCGATTTAAAAGAAATTCATTTAAATGGAAGAAGAACAAATGGCAAAGCCATAATATTGAGTAAAATGGCAGATTAAGCAAATCAAAAGGAGAGCCTTGTTTTATAATCCAGTTGCAAAAAGTCAAATTTCCCAAGACATTGGCCAGTGCCTACCAATTTGGCTGTCCTAAGTACCTTGAATTTCAACCTCCAGAAGTCGAGTGCTGGAAAGAAGTGCTCCTTGGAGAGCTCATTGTCACTTGCTATTTCTGATGAATGGCCATTGTTTGCTTTACATTTTTATACATTTTGGAGAAATGACCTTTTCATGAGCTAATGAAATGTGCTACATGAAAATATACTTTGAAAAGCTGTTGCTTAGAGTTTACTTTTGGAATTATAACTTCTGACAGATGTTTACAATATACATAATAATGGCTGTACATATTAAATATTAAAGAGACACTATATGTAATCTTCCTAGCTTAGAGCTGGTCAAGTGAAAATGCTCAATAAATGTTTATTCTCCAAACCAAGTTTACTTTTTTCTACCACAATTTTCCCCACTCCATGCATGCAGCAACCTTTTTTTTTTTTTTTTTTGAGATAGAGTTTTGCAATTTTTGCCCAGGCTGGAGTGCAATGGCATGATCTTGGCTCACTGCAACCTCCACCTCCCAGGTTCAAGTGATTCTCACACCTCGGTCTCCGTAGTAGCTGGGATTACAGGTGCCCTCCACCATGCCCGACTAATTTTGTATTTTCAGTAGCAACGGGGTTTCACCATGTTGGCCAGGCTGGTCTTTAACTCCTGACCTCAGGTGCTCTACCCACCTCGGCCTCCCGAAGTGCTGGGATTACAGGCATGAGCCACTGCACCTGGCCCATGTAGCAATCTTTAAACTACTCTACAACTGTGCTTTCTCCTGCTTCTCCTAAGGCTTAAGAACTGCAGTTCTTTGGGTGTCTACTTCATCTCTGAGTTGTGTGGCAACTGTGCTCTCCATATATGCGGGTGTTTAAGCCTAGGCCTGGGTGTCGGAAAGCAGTCATTTGGTAATGAAAGATTACAAAGTTTAAAAAGACAGATACATACAAACGAGTCAAGGCATCAAGGATGACGTAAGACTATTTCTAGTTTGGATGGGCTAGCATCACTGGGAAGCAAAAAGACAGCTGCTTCAAAATCCAGATTGGGAGGACATATGAGAAGAGCGGCTCCCTTAATCCAGGACTGCCATGTTGGATTTAACATTGGGGAAAGGTGGGGCGCGGTGGCTCACACCTGCAATCCCAGGACTTTGGCAGGCCAAGGTAGTGAGAGGATCGCTGGAGCCCAGGAGTTTGACACCAGCCTCAGCAACATAGTGAAACCCCATCGCAACAAAAGACTACAAATAAAAAAGAAAAATTAGCCAGGTGTGGTGGTGTGCACCTGTAGTCCAGTTACTAGGGAGGTGGAGGTGGGAGAATCATCTGAGCCTGGGAAGTTGAGGCTGCAGTGAGCCTTGACTGTACCACTGCACTCCAGGCTGGGCAACAGAGTGAGACCCTGTCTCAGAAAAAAATTAAATTAAAATTCAGTAAAATTGAGGAGAAGAAGAACCAAATCAGATTTGAAAGTTGGACCAAAGTAGTTCGTGATATATAGTAGAGGTAGCTGCAAAATGGTTCCTTATGACCCGAACATCATTTAGAAATACACAGCGCCATCCACAGTGCCAGCCACTGAATGTCTTCACTGACTGAGAAAGGGTCCCCTCACAAATGTCGAAATTTACACTTCTGAAACATGAACTGAAACTGCAGAAGAACTAAAATATATTTTGAAAAAGAGAAGGAAAGTGAAAATGTGTGAGAAACAGCCCACTTTATGTAGAAGTTTCCATCATTTAATGTTTTATGTTTTTATCATTTAAGCAGAAGTCTGTTTCTATTTCTATTCTTCAGTTATTTGCAAAAGAGTGTAAAGATTAATTCACACTAAAGAATTTATGTCAAAAGAAATGGCACCCACATTGCTAACAGTACCACATTAAAACCAGGGACCATATTTCATCTCAGAACTCCTGATATAGACCTTGAAAAAAATCAATAAACTTGATTTATTATATAGGGATACCCAACCATTTTCAGCTACACAGCAAATAAGTAGGATTTCAGTAACATACTTCATATAAAGTTGAAATGTTATTGTGTTTTTAATGTTTTAGAACATGGCACAGTCTACAGATAATCTTATCTGGGATTTACTACAAGTCTATCAGTTGGACATACTTTATGTTGTGAAATATTGAAACCAGAGGGAGAGATATTCATAAGATTTCTCCTTTATCCAAGGCTGGACTTTCACGTTTGCACCTCTTCTCAGCGACTTTTCTGATTAAATCTCAATATTCCATTTAACTTCAAACATGGAAAACAAAAACTCTATGATACAGCACTTCAACTTCCTGCAAGAGAGTGTGTAAAAGGCAAATCTACTGCCAACTAAGCAAGATCATTCCTCGTTTACTGGTAATCAAGTATGAATAAAGATAGAGAAGTTGATCTCTGAGGCTTTCATATTTGTCCTAGAGGAACTCCAAACCCCGTTCCAGAAACAGCAGCTGTGTCACACTTTCCTTTTATTCTTTGGGTTATTCCAATGAAGTTGTCTTTTTAAATGAGGTTGAAGCTCTTTCTCCCCCTCCACCAAGAAGACATGCATGAGTAGATTTATTTTCCAGCATTAGAGAAAGCTTTTTTGGAGCCAACTGGGGCTTGTGGCTGAGAGTTGCTGGCCAGGGATGTGTGGTCTGTGCTCATGAAGTATGTTACTTTTTCTTGCAAATTAACTGCTGTTAGTCATTCCTGTTCAGGCTCATTTGTCAGTTCCACATGCTCTACCAGATCCCTTAAAAGTCTGGTGTATCTCAGAGCTAGTACTGGACCAAGTTTTTCTCCTTCAGTCTATCCTCACCCCTGTGTGATCTCATCCACTCCCACAGCTTCAGATACCATCCATGTGCCAATGACTCCCATAGCTATAACTCAGCCCTGACTTCTTTTCTGGACTCATTTTGTAAATACATTCAAGATTTTTCTTTTCCTTGGCTATTTTGCAGGCATCTCAAATGTACCATATGCAAAACTGATCTTTGATTCTTTCCTGCCTCCCTACTAAGTGCTCCTCTTTCGCTCTTTATGATCTCAATTAACAGCATCCCCTCCAACCTTTTGCTCAATCAAATCAGAGACTTAGGGATCATCCACCATACCATTCTCTCCCTTACCCAGTCCATTATTAAGTTCTTTCCATTCCACCTTCCTCCTGCATTTCTCTGAATTCTATCCATTTCCCTCCATCTCCATGGACAGCAGCCTAGTCCAAACCCCTTTTCATCTATTTTCACATATCAGCCAGTTTCAAGAAATGAAATTTGAAAATGGGGTCAGGCGCAGTGGCTCATGCCTGTAATCCCAGCACTTTAGGATGATAAAGTGGGAGGATCACTTGAGCCCAGGAGTTCGAGACCAGCCTGGGCAACATAGCAAGACCCTGTGTCTACAAAAAAAACTTTAAAAAAATTAGCTGGGCATGTAGTCCTATGTACTCAGGAGGCTGAGGTGGGAGGACTGCTTAAGCCCAGGAGTTCAAGGCTACACAGCGGCAGTGAACTATAATCACACCACTGTACTCCAGTCTGGGCGACACAGCAAGACCCTGTCTCAAAAAAGAAAAGGAAAAAAAAAGATGCTTCACTTAAGTTCTTTGCTAACTATCGCACCTCCTTGTTCCTTAAATCCTCATCATTTGCCTACATTTTTATTGCCTGCTTCTCCCTACTGGGATTTAAACTCTGAGAGCAAAAATTCTGTGTATCATATTCACTGTGTCATCCTGCAGGCCTAGAAAGTGGCTGGTCCAGAAACAGAAATCAATTTCCCCTATCTCATCCACAATATAGTTAAATACTTCTCTATGAAAACATGTTGGCCTGTAAAACGAGAGTTGTAAATACATTAGTGGATGTTTTTATTTGTTGTATTAAAAGGTAGAGAAACAGGTATTTGTTTTACCTCATTAAACATGTGGTTTTTCTTCCCTCTAAGTGCACTCCAGAGTATGATTTCTCTTACTGATCAACCAATTCTTTTAAAGAGGAGAGATTTGTTGTGCACAATGGGAAAATATCCAAGGACAATAATGCAAATATTTAGAGTAAAAGCAAGGTGTAGTTCTGACTTGAACTGTAGTAGGAGATTAAACACAGGCCCACCTCTGCTTCTGGCTGAATCTATGTTTAAACATGTGCCAGAGGGATAGACCTAAGGCATGTCCTGGGAAACAACTAAGATGTAAACAGGAGATGTTCCCGAAGGAGAAAGTGCTGAAAATATTCATTCGGTTTTTTGCCTCTTAAGATGAATTCACTTGTGTTTGGAAACAGACATGTAAATTGTTCATTAATGAAGAATAATGCTGTATTAAAAAAAAAAAAAAACATACAAAGCGTTACCACCACATTAAAACTGTTTAAGACTGTTTTCTAGAAATAAGATGTACATGCTATTTTACATTACTTATCTTACCTCCCTCCCTCACTGTCTCTGTATCTCCTCCCTTGGCCATTTCAGCAACATTTGCTATAAGGCAAAGTGATATTTAGGGAATTCTGGCTTTAGAATCAAAATTATAAAGTTAGAGATAAATATGATAAAAATATACTGACCCAAATATGCAAGAAAAAATGTGCTCAGAAGGAGAAAAGAGAAAAGTCCTTTGATATTAATACCTCTAGTTTTATGAAAATTAACAAAAATGCCCCATAACTACTCCCACTAAGAATTTTCTAATGAAGTACTTAAATCATTTTCTTTACAGTCTTACCAGTAAATACATAATTATTTCCCCTCAAATCTATTATATTTGGGACTCTTTAACAGTGATGACAACAGATGTACATATATTGCAAATTCTTGCCTAGTTAAAATTGGATCCAGGGGTCTAATATTAGGAAGGATAGAAAAGATAATAATTTGGAAAGCATGTCTGGCTGTTATCTGTTAATAAAAGTTCTTTAAATATATAAAACCTTAGCTCTCTTGCATCTAAATAATTCTAAATCTAATGGGACTTAGTAAAAAGTCAGCTTTGGTGATACGAAAGTGGCCAGAACAAACTACGAACCATGAACCCTGTCATAAGAAGTCAGCAGGCTAACAGTTGACCTCCCTACATGGAGATTTGGCAGTGCTCCAGAGAAGAGCAAGGAATGCTGGGAGTGGCTAGTGATGTGTCAGTGTCACCAGCTTTCACACTCAAAATCCCAAAGTCAGAAATTCAACAGCACAGAGAAGAAACAACAGAAGGAAAAAGAGAGGGAGAAGGAAGGAAGGAAGGAAGGAAGGGAGGGAGGGAGGGAGGGAGGGAGCCCCAGGAGAAGCAGCACAGATATGAACTCTAAAGGGGGCTGCCCTGGAAGGGTCAGAAGCAACGATCACGGCAGCAAGCTGTTGGCAATCTTATCATCTAGAGAGAGAAGACAAGTGCCAGGCACCTTAATCCCAAAATTGGCCTTATGCCACACAGATGGAGGCTGTCACATAGAACACAGTCTTGGGAGAATCAATACATCTGAAGTCTTTAACCTGATATGGAATGCACATTTTGGGGGTATATGCACATCCTCCCAAGTGGTTAAGAACCAGTGACAGGCGCCATCACGGGGCAAGCTAAGTCATTCACTCTGTGTCTTATACTGCAGAAAAATACATGCTCACCTTAAAAGGCAACATAGTAAAGAAGACATGTCAGAGAAAATGGTGACTTTGAAATGCTCCTCCCCCCCCCACACAAAACAAAAAACACTGGGTTCTTTTGAAGGGAGTATCAGGAAGTGTCTAACACACTCTTCCAGATTCCCTTTATTGTGCTTCGCTTAGCTATTTGTAAATTGCAGAAAACTGATAATATTGCAAATGGCTCTTCTACATACAGACGCAAATAAAATGTGTCCAGTGGAGCTGCAACTGATTCCTGATTTTCTTGTTTGCCTGCTCTTAAGATTCTCCTTTGAACCAAATGTAAGAGCTTACTGGTTCCCTCATTAATAAATAGAGTTAAGTAAAATCTTCAATATGTGCAATATGTATTTATATGAGAGTCACGAGTTTATCCTCTTAAAAAACATACCCTGTAACCACATATTAGAATGTTTTCCACCAAAAACATTTTTTTAAAAAAAGATTGCAGTATGAACCTTTAATGCACTAGTGTTCGTTTTCTGTGGCAACTTATTTCCCCAGGGTCCTGGAAAACTAGAGTATACTTATAAAGGTACAAATACTCTGTAGCTAATGGTTCCACGAACTGCCATACTGCTCAGGCATATTCCTGGGACTTGGCTTCCTCATCGGTAAGACGACTACAACGATGCCCACTTTTTGGAGGTGTTCCAGAGATAAATGGACATGGACCACACAGATGTGTTTCACACAGTCCCTGCCACAGAACAACCTTCTTCATAGGTTAAAGAACACAACAAATTAAACTTCAAATCCATTCTGATGCTCTTTAGTACAGAATCACATTTGGTCAAAATTAATTCCTTCTGGTAGTATCATGAAC
This sequence comes from Rhinopithecus bieti, assembly GCF_001698545.2. Taxonomy (NCBI): domain Eukaryota; kingdom Metazoa; phylum Chordata; class Mammalia; order Primates; family Cercopithecidae; genus Rhinopithecus; species Rhinopithecus bieti. Next base: position 323,742 of record NW_016805421.1, read on the forward strand.
TGAGAAATTCAAGATGTCAGATGGCTGGGTGAAAACAGAGACCTCACATAGTTCAGTTAATAAGGAGTTACATTTTCTCTTTCATAATGACATTTAAAATATATAACATATTAAAAACTTTCTTTAGAAGGGAATTTCTCTTTTTTTAAGGTGCTTACCTTCTTGTTAGCAATAGATGTAGTACTACGAGGACTCTGATAGTCAATATAGGGGTATTCTGCCTAGAGAAAACTGGTCTATCACGAAATGAAAGCCTACTACAAGAGAAGCCTAGTCAACATCCATGAAAAGCTATGCAACAGCAGCAAGATGCAAAGATAACGGGCCAAAAATAAAGCCAAAGTGAAAACCCACAGTTAAAGGCATAGCGGCTGACAGGTCACTTCAGAAGTCACAGCGTTCTCACGTAGAGTTTCCGAAGCCTCTCAGAGACCCAGAGAGCCAACAGCAGCGGTGAAGCCAAGTAAGAAAGAACAGCATGGGTGGAAACAAAAGGCTCAACGTCAAGAGTCCCAGGTTGTAAACTTGGGTGCAATTTAATTTATTTAAAACACAGTTTTCTCATCTTCTACATTGGAGGTCATTTCAAGTTGGTGTGGCTTAAATGAGATGTAATGACTTATAAATCTAAAAAGATCCAGCAGCGTACTAGGCCATTTCTCCTTACGTCCCCTATTTGCCAAATTCGTGGACAAGAAAAATTATGCCTTGAAGAAAACAGGATGAAGCCTTTCCCTGTGTGATCTCAGGCTTTAATTCTGGAATCTCTTCATCATGATTTTGAGTTCAACTGTGTATCTTTTATTCCTGTGGCTTAATTTTGTGATGATTTTGAAAATGTCATTTCCTGAGTTTCAACTCCTCTAACTTCCTATCAGACCCCATCTCTGCTCTTTTTCTATCAATTTGCCCCAGAAATCATATGATACCTTCTTTATGGCATAAATTCTGACAAAATGTCCCTGCTGCTTCTAGGTTTCTGATACCAGGAACGGAAGAAAGTTTGGTGATGTTTCTATAAAGCAGTACGGTTGGACCTCAAAGACTGTCAGTCTCAAAAATAATTAGGATAGAGGTTATGCGAAATGAATTTTTTGGTTACCCAAAGTCAGAGCCAGAGGTTTATATCCACAAGACTCATTGGTTGCCCTAGGCAATAATGACTACAGTGATGATAATAGTAAGTGATAATAATAATAACAGCAGCCCCCATTTTTTGAATTTGTACTACATTATCCCTGGAACTGCCTAGAACTTGCGTTATCTTATTTATTTTATTTTATTTTTTTAAGATGAAGTTTCGCTCTTTCGCCCAGGCTGGAGTGAAGTGGCACAATCTCGGCTCAATGCAACCTCTGCCCGCCAGCTTCAAGCGATTCTCCTGCCTCAGTCTCCCAAGTAGCTTGGATTATAGGCACATGCCACCATGCCCGGCTAATTTTTGTATTTTTAGTAGAGACGCGGTTTTGCCATGTTGGCCAGGCTGGTCTCGAACTCCTGACCTCAGGTGATCCACCCACCTAGGTCTCCCAAAGTGCTAGGATTACAGGCGTGAGCCACCGTGCCGGGCTGCGTTATCTTATTGAAGCTTTACAGCAACCCTAGGAAGGAGGTTATTATTATTCTCATTTTACAAATGAGGTGACTGAGGCCCAGAGAAATTAAGTTACTATCTTAAGGTCATACAGTAAGTGGCAGAGATTAACTTGAACTCAGATATGTCCAACTCCAAGTTGTTACACTGTAATACATGAACTTAAGAAAAGAAGCTTCTTCTTGAAAGTATGAGAAGATATATTCTAATGCTGGCTAAAGTGAAGTAATGATGAAGAAAAGAAAGGGGAACAGGTCTCTCCTTGTCAGGGAAGAAACCAGTACCATAAGGGAGATCAACCCAGCTGGGCTGATATAGCTTCCAGGGAAAACTGAGCGTTTCACATTTTAAAATATAATCTAAAACTACAATTATCTTACATTGTTAGTCAGAATATATGGAGTGGAAAAGCTCTTTCTCATCTTTGCCACCCACTGCAGGTTTGACCCTCGACCCTTGCCCTTGCTTCCAAGAGACAACTTAGATTTGTTTTTTTCCTCCCTGCGTAACTAAGCAAATACATGAACAGATACTGAACAGTGCAAAGAAATCTTGGAGGCTTGCAATTCTTAAGAAATGCAACTTTTGAGTGATGAAAGAATATAAACTGTCTATGTGTCCATAATTCCACATAAAACTATGACATAAAATGGTGAAATGCTGGAGAAATATGGGCTATGACCTTTGTTTCTACACACACATTATCAGTAAGAGTCCTTCAATGACTGATGAAAGGTAGCAAGTATGTAAAGTAGGTCTTTATTTCACGGTTGGGGGGCAAGTATTATGATTAGAGTGATCATATAATTTATCATCCAAATGGAATACCTTTGGAAACAGTGCTGTTAGTAATTACACCATGACAACAGATCTGTGACTGACCCAGGCTGTAAGTGGTCACCCTATTTAAGACTAAATAAGAAACGGTCAAAAGTAAGGGTTTACCTAAATATAAAAGACCTGAGAAATTTCTTGGGAACCGCACAAGGGCATTAGCTAGCTTCTCTTAAGAAACTACGTTAAAAAAACAAAAACCCTAATTCTTTAATAAGCTAAAGGAGTCTTATGGGGGAAAAATTATCTCTAGTTAAATAAGTTTGGGAAACAGTGTACACAAAGGTTCCCTTTGGAGATGCACAAAATGCTTTTATAATACTAAAGGCTTTGAGGATTAGCGCAATAAAGCAACACGTTAACTTTGCTTACCCAAGTTTTGCAAATTAATTTCACAGAGGATACAATAACACATTTGTAGGATAAAGTCAGTGAAAATAATTGGCTAACAAATTAACTGGGGTCCTTGGTATTCCTCTGGAATGAATTCACAATTATCAGATGTAAATAGGGGAATACAAGACAGGCAGTCCGGTAAACCCAGGCATTACAGTAATTGCAAGCACCGGCTCTAGAGTCAGACTGGGTCAGGGGCCTTGCCCTGCTACTGAGTGCCCATGTCCCTGGAGCAAATTATCTAACCTCTCTATGCCTCACTTTCCTCATCTGCAAATGGGACTACCATGAGGATTAAATGAAAGTAATCCATATAAAGTGCTTAGAACAGCATCAAATATAAAATAATTGGGTCAAATGATGTAAGCAATCATTATTATCATTATTATGGTAGATACTGTGGACGTTCTGCTGGTATAGGATGCCACAGGTCTTATGATCAGGTCTTATGAACGGAGCGTGGGGAAAGAGAGAACATAAACCCAAAGACGTGAGTCAGTCAACACAAACTTTTGCTGAGTGTTTATAATGTATAAGATACTGTGGTTTCAAAGACAAATAACACTATCCCTCCTCTCCACTCAGACTCCCAGGGACTGGTCTGGGGATAGATGAGTACACAGCTAGGCAGAATGCACCATAAATTGTGTAACAAGAACATGTAAAAATGCAATGGTAGCAAAAAGTGGAAACATCAGTTTTGCTGAGGGGTGACAGAGGGAGGTTAGGTTTGAGGAAAGTTTCACAAAAGGAGATTGACCTCAAGGAAAAAGAAGATTCTGCCTCATAGAAATAAATATGATTGTATTCCAGAGCAGATCTGCGGAATTCCTACTGGCTAATTAGGAATTAAAAATTTTGTTCATCAGTGTACCTATATGTCAGAAACCCAAGGATGTATGTGTGTCCTGTGGATTTTAGAAAAAATTGAAACATTATATATAGCTTGTTAAGACCCAGGAAATACTACAAAGATACTGTTTTTTGTTTGTTTTTTGTTTTTGTAGGCTAGAGTACAATGGCACCGTCTCGGGTGACTGCAACCTCCACCTCCCAGGTTCAAGCGATTCTCCTGCCTCAGCCTTCCAAGTAGCTGGGACTACAGGCACCCACCACCACGCCCGGCTGATTTTTATATTTTTAGTAGAGATGGGGTTTCACCATATTGGCCACCCTGTCCCTAGAGAAACTCCTCTGGCCAAAGTGCCACCCTTATTGGAAGTATAACCAAGAAATCTTGGCTGGGACCCTGGGACTGTCACAGGAGTGGACCTTCTTACTACATCCTAGGAAAAGGACACAGGGGAATGGCCTCTGTAGTGTGGTATATAGTTTCTGCACTCTGTTTTTTTCTTTCTTCTTTTTTTTTTTTTTTTTGAGACAGGGTCTTGCTCTGTAGCCCAGCTGGAGTGCAGTGGCGCAATCATGGCTCACTGCAGCCTCAACCTCCTGGGCTCAGGTAATCCTCCCACTTCAGCCTCCTAAGCAGCTGGAACTACAGGCACACCACCATGTTTGGCTAATTTTTTGTATTTTTTGGGTAGAGAGAGGGTTTCAACATGTTGCCTAGGCTGGTCTCAAACCCCTGAGCTCAAGCAATCTGCCATCCTTGGCCTCCCAAAGTACTGGCATTACAGGCGTGAACCATGGCACCCAGCCAATACTTGGTTTTCAAGAAGGCTTTGTTTGGCAGGGAGAGGATAGGCATAGCAGGTATCTGAGGCAGAATTCTTAGTGCCATGGGCCATCTACCACAGAAGTGCTGGAGGCCTCTTAGAAAAGGCTAAACCAACTGAATCAGAATCTCCAGGACCGCAGTCTGAGAGCCAGCATTTGTAAGAAGCACCCTACCTGATTCTAATATATAGTAAAGTTAGACCATGCCTGCTCTGACCTGTACTCCTGGAATGCTGTACTTAAAATTTTCAGACATACTCTGGCTATAAAGGCATGCTGTGAGTAGACTATGGACAGATTTAATTTCCTCTCAAGATTTTTTTTTCCCACAAAAATACAGGTGTCAGCTTGTGTAAGGAATCCAGATAAAATGTTTTCTAAACAGAGCTTATTATATTAAACATTTAAAAAATTTTGATAGAATGTCCAAGAGAATAGAAAAGTTAAACCATTCTATATAATAACTATAAACCAAAGTTTGAACAGGGCCTAACTATACCGCTAGGCTACAAAATGGGTTTGAAATTAAATTAAAATATCCTATAATTGTTTATACAAAACTGAACTTAGTGAACCATCCTTTGTCTTTTTAAATTAAATGAACCCTTCCCTTATTTATTATGTTGAATTAGGATACATCAGTCTTTCTAGAGAGTTTTCAATTAAGCTGTATTTATTCACATATTTTCTTGAAGACATGAAACCTTTCCAATGTTGATATAATCCAATCATTTACCAGAACGTAGAGGAAAATCCTCTAAACAGCTCCGTGATTTTCTACACATTTCCATCCCTAAATTCTCCCATCCTGCCAGAGGCCCTGACTCTTGATGAATATTTATATTCATGCAGGGCTTAGAAAACCAGTAACATTTTAAAATCCAGCACACTAGAGTGAAGTTACTGAACCAGACCCACAGCTGGCATCAATGGTCAACACACCCTTTCTGGTTTCATCAGGTTGCTCCTGGCCACATAACAAAGACAACAAAACTTACAGTTGACTTTTGTGTAGCACTCTACAGTTTGCAAGACATATTCACTAACACTTTCAAATGCATTTCTGGTTTGGTCCTGTTATTACTTAACCCTGGGGGACCCAGATAAGAGAAGTGAGGCTCAGAAGTCAAGTGACTTATCTAAGGGTGCATAAATAGTGGCAAAGCTGAGGCCCATTACTTCTTACTATAGCACACAGCTGCTCTATAAGAAAAATGAGATTAGGATAATGTTCATTGTTTATAAATTGCCTACCAAATGCCATGATGCTGCTAGCCAGCTGCAGAATCCCACTTCTTAGAGCCTGCCTGCTCCCCCAGATAAAGCAACTCCTCGAACTAAAAAGGAGGAGGACAGGCCAGCCACAGTGGCTCATGCTTATAACCTCGGCACTTTGGGAGGCTGAGGCGGGCAGATCACTTGAAGTCAAGAGTTTGAGACCAGCCTGGCCCACAGGGAGAGACCCCATCTCTACTAAAAATACAAAAAAAAAAAAAAAAAAAAAAACAAATTACCCAGGTGTTGTGTATGCCTGTGGTCTCAGCTACTCAAGAGGCTGGGCTGGGAGGATTGCTCAAGCCTGGGAGGTTGAGGTTGCAGTGAGCTCAGATCATATCACCCCACTCCAGCCTGAGTGACAGATGAGACCCTGTCTCACATCAAATCAAATTAAAATAAAATAAATAAAATATGGAGGAGCACAGGTCAAACACATCAGGGAACAGAAATTAAAGAAAAGCTATATATCTGCCTTCCCCCTCCATCCCTGCCTGAAAGAGTGCTATTGATCCTGTAAAGCTCAGTGTAAATGCCGCCTCTTCCAAAAGGCTTTTCTAAATCCAATGGCCAGAATAAATCTCTCCGAAACTGCTTTTCTGTCTTGTGAGAGAGTTAAATTCCTCTCTTTAATCTATTTAGGATCCTTGACGAGTAAGGTACAGGTACACACCTTTTTATCTCTATATATTCTTCCAAGTGCTTAGCACGTGCCCTCCAGCTATCGTGGGGTGCACTAAACCCTATGCTCTCATCTGCCTCCATGGAACCCTTCACTCTCTTTTACAGCAATTCATGAAGGTGTATCAGGAAATCAATACGATTTCTTCTATTTAGAGCTTAATAAATGAATTTATTTGTACTCCATGAATAAACACATAACACTAAGTATGGATACAAACTATCTTTTGTTTTATTTATTTTTAAAAGACAATGTCTCACTCTGTCACCCAGGTTGGAGTGCAGTAGTGAAATCATAACCCACTGCAACCTCGAACTCCTGGGCTCAAGAGATCCTCCACCTTAGCCTCCTGAGCAGCTAGGATTACAGGCGCACACCACCATGCCAGGCTCTCCTTGTAGAGATGAGTTATCACTATGTGGGCCAAGCTGGTCTCAAACTCCTGGGCTCAAGTGATCCTCCTGTCTCAGCCTCCCAAAGCACTGGGATTACAGGCGTGAACCACTGTGCCCAGCCACTTTTTGCTTTAAAGGGGAGGAACCTATGTAAAAGAAATGCATTTTCATTTTTTTAATCTATTGCTTTTCTTTCCTGCCCTTTGCCAAAACATACAGAATAGCCAGATACTTTTGTTTGGAGAAGTGACCATATTTAGTTAATTCAATTCTTACAGCAAATGTTCTAGAATCTTCCATGCAAATATCCCAAACCCATCTGTTTGAATATTTTAGGAGCAGTAACCTCTTGGCCTCAGCTTGGGCATCTCTCAAATATGCATCTTGGCACAACCTCTCAACATTCTTGTCACAATTTTTCCTCAATAACTGTATCCAAATGTTGTTAGTCAGGCACTTTATAGCCATGTTAATGTCGGGAGGCTAGATCCAGTTAAAGGTAAGCAAAGAGTAAGACGGAATTTACTAGGTTTTAATGTAAACTATCTCATTTCAAATATCAAGACACTCTGAAGCTCTGAAATTCTAGGAAAAAAACTCCAGAGTGCTATAGAAGCAGAGGTGCCCACCACCAGCACAGCATTTATGTTTTCTGTGAAGTAGTTGTTACCTCTCTTTCTAACCTTTCTTCTCCGCATGCTCAGGCATCCCGTTTTATTTAGATCAGGATGCCTTGCAGAAGTTGTAACCTGGATACCATATTATTTGGCCCATCCAGGATTGTATTTTAGGATTAGTGGTCCATGTTAGAAAATTGGGAAATTTAGCCTCAAAATGTGTGTGTCTGATTTTCTTTGATCAAATCTGACCAAATGGGCCCACGTTTGCACATGACAACAATGGATTTGAGCTAAATTTTGGCTGCCTCCTTTAGAAGACAACCCTTTCCAGCTTACCACATCCCTCCTGGCCATCTACACATTTCTGTTCACTTCCTGGGTTCTGCAGGCACTTGCATAGGTGATCACTGCCTTACAGAAATAAATGTGATTATATTTCAACTCCTACTGGGTAGTCAGGAACTTAAAATCTGGGCCAGCAGTGTACCTGTATGTTGGAAACTGAGGGGCACATGTGGGTTCTATGGATTTGTGAAATAATTTAAACACAATTTATGTATAGACAGTGAGGTTCTAAGGAAGGGTTTGCAAGGTGAAGTGGTGGGAAGGTTAAGAGTGATCATGATTTGTTTTCATAACACTTGTCGTAGACTTCAGGAAGCTACATTTGAGTGCCAAAATCTCCTTATTTCTATAGAATGTGTCAACTAAGTCACAGAGCGGTGGTAAATTTGCCAAATTTATAATGATCCTAGGAGAAAATGGAACTTGGATTCTCCATACCAGTTTGGAGCTCCACACAGTCAAGAGACTTATGGCGGAAAAACTTTCCCCCATTCATTCCCTCATTCTTTCTCCAACAAATTTTTATTTTTTATTTTTTTTTACTTCTTATTTAATTATTTGAGACAGGGTCTCACTCTGTTGCCCAGGCTGGAGTGTAATGTCACTCTGACCTCCTAAGCTTAAGTGATCCTTTCACCTCAGCCTCCTGAGTAGCTGGGACCACACGTGCATGCCACCATACTTGGCTAATCTTTGTATTTTGTGGTAGAGACGGGGTCTCGCTATGTTGCCCAGGCTGGTCTCCAACTCCTGGCCTCAAGCAATCCTCCTGTCTTGGCCTCCCAAAGTGCTGGATTACTGGATGAGCCACCACACCTGGCCCCATTCAACACATTTTTATTAAGCAACTGTTGTGTGCCAGGCAAAGTGCCTACTCCCAGGAAGCACAGATTCTAGCAGAAGGATACTTAACATATAAACAAAAAACAAACACATATGTCAAGCAGCAATATAGGCTAAAAGAAAAATGAAATGTGTGTATGGGAGGGGGAACTATGTTATTTTATCTAGGGTACTTGATATACTTGGGGAAGGCCTTTCTGAAAAGGTGATATTTGAGCAGAGGCATGAAGGAACCAAGGGGGGGCTGTCTTGAGCTGGTGAAGTCTCCCACAGTCCCTCCCAAATATCACCTTCCAAATATCAGGAAGTCCTCATTGACCATCCCATTCAGAAATGCTCTATCCTGTCTCTAACTGTTGTTGGAAACTGCTTATCATACTTTTGTTTCCATACTCCCTGAAAGTAAATCCTAGTGGTTGGTTATAATTTATTATTTATTCCTTGCAATAATAAATGCTCAATTGATCTTTAATATGTATCTGCTGGATTAAAAGCATTCTCAGGTTGTTTTTGGGGGAGCAGAAAGACGTGGGGGGTGGGAAGGGAATGAATACTGTTTTTTATAAAACACAAACAAAATAAGAGGATACAAATAAATAACATTAGATTTAATTATATTTCAAATACTCTTACATAAGAAATAAATCCTCCAATATAGTCCTTTTGAAAAAGTTTATTTTTGCCGGGTGCAGTGGCTCACGCCTGTAATTTCAGCACTTTGGGAGGCTGAGGTGGGCGGATCACCTGAGGTGATCGAGACCAGTTCAAGACCAGCCTGGTCAACACGGCGAAACCCCATCTCTACTAAAAATACAAAAATTAGCCGGGCATGGTGGTGCACGCCTGTAATCCTAGCTACTCGGGAGGCTGAGGCAGGAGAATCTCTTGAACCCGGAAGGGGGAGGTTGCAGTGAGCCGAGATTGCACCATTGCACTCCAGCCTGGGTAACAGAGCAAGATTCCATTTCAAAA
>NW_016805421.1:333627-341665 GCF_001698545.2 Rhinopithecus bieti
AAAAAAAAAAAAAAAAAAAAAAGAAAAGGTTATGTATTTTTTTTCATTTTAATTTTAGTGTTCTCTGGGTGGAAGGTGTTTATTCTAAATGGGTCATTTCACTACTAAAGATAGGCATCCAAAAAACCATCTGATAACATTTGGAACTGGTAAAAACTACTGAATAACCCACACTCTGAAAATAATAATTGTTTTAGTACAAATGTTGGTTCAATATTTTAAAAGGCACGTTCTTTAGGTTTAAGTCATAAGAAAAGGCAGAAACTCTACCTTTGCTAGTTTGCTATGAAAGAAAAAAAAGTTGAAGATGAAGGAAGGATATAATCCTTACTTTAAGATCCTAAATTGTACATTTTGCCTTTATTGAAACTGGCTAACTTAAAATTATATTTAAAATTTAATAGAGCCTCCCAAAAGTTATAAAGACAAATTGTTTTGTTAAAATAATTTTAATCCTTTGATGTTGATGATATATACTTGCTATATTAAGCTCATTTTTCACTTGAAGAAAATAACTAAAAAGATCATTATAGTTGTTCCCTGGTAAGAACTGAAAAATGTTTTCCAAAATATACGAACTTGCTGCCTTGAAGATGAATTGCTTCCCTAATGGTTAATATCTTGGTAAAATAAACTTTGGCAAGTAACATAACACAACCAATCAATTTTATAATAGTTGCAAAATAAAATAAATCTCTTCTCTAAAATACTTGAGCAGCCCCAGCTTTTGTAGCTGTCTCTTTTCACCCACTCACTCATTACTCTAGAAGAAAGGCCTCCATATCTCACCATTTCTATCATCGGTCCTATTTTAAGAGATAGAAGCAGCCATGGAGACCACAGGAAGAAAAACAGAGGCTTAGAGGTTAATGTAGGGATCACAACATGACCCCCATTAATTCCCAATCACTTGCTCCCCTGTGGAAAGGTGCTTTCTGCTGGGATTATCAAAAGCAGCAAATAACAATTCCTCTGTTTGAAACAAAGCTTACAAACTTTTGGCAGGCAACATGTTTTGGCTAGGCCCTCATAGTGTTTTTTTATTTTCTAATTAAGATAAAATTCACCACTGTGAGCATTTAAAAGTCTACAGTTCAGTGGTTTTATTATATTCACAATGTTGTGCCACCATTATCTCTATCTAACTCCAGGACGTGTCCATCACCCCCAAAATGGGCCACCAAAATGTTCTAAGTTTTATTTCTGTAATTAGTAAAAAAAAAAAAAAAAAAAAAAAAACCAACTTGTAGAAGTTGGGAACTTTCAATAAAAACTCACATTTCTGGCTTCTCAGAAAAAAATCTGACCTTCTGGCAATACTGATGGAGGAGAGTGGGAAACACAGGGTCCTCTCCAATTAGCCCCCTGGCCATTCCAGCACTTGGGTAATTTCCTGGCTCCTGTAGGGATATGCCTTAGCTACCCCACACTGAAATGATCAGGGGCTCAAATCATTCTGAATCACTTTGCAGAGAGCCTAGAGTATAACATAAAAAGAGCTACAGCCCTCTGTTCCCTGCGCTGGCAACCAAGCTGAACTAGAAGGCCTCCAGCTCTGACTCGTCAACAGGATCCCCTGGGCTTCTGCCAACTTCTTACTCACCTTTGTCTCAAGATGCTACCTTCTCCATCCCAGGACCTTTGCTGGAATCTCTCTTCCCCTGAAAAGTCAGGCTGTATCTACGTGAGCAACATCCTAACCCACTTGCCTTGTTTTCTATTTACTATCGGTACAGGTTGAGCATCTAAAATTTGAAAATCCGAAATCCAAAATACTCCAAAATTGGAAAGTTTTTGAGAGCTGACATAACACTCACTAAAATAAAATGCTCGTTGGAGCATTTCAGATTTCAGATTTTCGGACATAGGATGCTCAACCAGTAAGTATAATGCAAATATTCAAAAATCTGAAAAAAAAAAATCCAAAATCGAAAACACTTCAGTCCCAAGCATTTTGGATAAGGGATACTCTATCTGTATTTTACTTTAACTTATGGTTACTTAATGTATTTGTATTAAATAATTGATTCACGTAAAAGGAAACCCTATATACTATGTGAATGGAAACTGATACTCCCCTAACTATATCATTAAAAATCATTAAAAATTGTCTAAAACCATAAGAAATAACTCAGTGAGAAAAAAACACCAATGCTATTAGTTTCTAGCCAGATATTGTTGCCTGCCAAAGGTTATGAGTCCCTATCTACCTACATGGCACAAAAGGAGGTAAGCTGGTGTGAGGTGGCAGAGATCACAGAGCCCAAAACACAGGCATTCTCCATGAATGTCAAGAATCCCAAGGACACTGAAAAGGAACTAATTTTCTTGTGATATGATTAAAGATGATTTGACACTATGCCTGGGACCTCCTAAAATCAGTCACTGTACTACCAGTGGCATACGTACCACATTTGGGAAACAACCACACATCTAATCTTCCAAAGCTTCATGCCAATCCCTTCCATCTCAACAGTTCTGCCTCAAAGATCTCAGCCACAGACAGCCCTTCTGAAACCTCTTTAACCCCCAGGTAATATGTACTTTCTTATGTGCATGTTAACTTCTCCAGACTGAAAACTACTCAACAGCAGCAACAGGTCTTCCACATTGCCTACTCCTCCTCTGGTGAAGGTACCAGTATTAACTTATCCCTAGTCACTTTCCCGTTGTATGCCTATCTTGACGTCCTGGTGAGGAAAGTTTTGAAGTGACTTTTTAAAATTCCAAACAAACTTCTAAATGAATTGAATGAAACACATCTTAGTAGATGAAGTGCCTAACATAGGGAAAATATCTGCATCTCTTTACTTTCTCTTACATTTTGGGGTAAGAGTTATTTTACTACCGGGAAGTCATTCTTGGTGTACTAACAGGAGCTATCCCACGTAGGGCAGTTTTTATCTTATAGGAAAGTCAGTGTGGCCAGCAGGCTGTTGGAAAGGAGTTGGGTACGGTTTTTAGGCTTTGTGTCTGCGGTGGATGAAGGGGCTGAGTGCCTTCTGTAATGACTTCAGGTGTCATACATGCCCAAGAAGAATCCATTCACACTACCAAGGTCAGCATGGTAGAGATATAGGACAAAGATCATAAAGCGCAGTGTTAACTAACATAACTTTATTATTTATTTTATTTTGTTTTTGAGATAGAGTCTCAATCTTTCACCTAGGCTGGAGTGCAGTGGTGCCATCTCGGCTCACTGCAACCTCCACCTCCCAGGTTTGAGCAATTCTCCTGTCTCAGCCTCCCAAGTAGCTGGGATTACAGGTGTGCACCACCACGCCTGGCTAATTTTTGTGTATTTTAGGAGAGATGGGGTTTCACCATGTTGACCAGGATGGTCTCAAACTCCTGACGTCAGGTGATCCTCCTGCCTCGGCTTCCCAAAGTGCTGGGATTACAGGCATGAGCCATAGAGCCTGGCCACTAACATAACTTTAAAAAAATATGTTAAGATACCATTTATGATGGTCAACTTGTATTTTTATGGTATGTAGGCTACTTTTTTCTAAAAGACTGGAGGCTTTATAAAATCTGCATACATAGTGGTGTCCATTTTACAAAGCTAGGAATTTATTTTACTTAGTCAAATGATTAGCAAGGTTTATGGTCATATCTTTGTTCTTGGAAAATATTATATTATTGATCATATCTAGCAGTTATTTTACATAAGTTCTCATAAATAATAAACCCTAAAACATCATTTCTGTGAAGAAAGACAACCTATTTTGCTGAAATTTTCTTCTTGATATTATTTCTAGTATTCTTTTTTTTTTTTTTTTTTTTTTTTTTTTTTTGAGACAGGGTCTCACTCTGTTGCTAATCCAGAGTGAAGTGGCATGATCTCAGCTCCCCACAACCTCCATCTTCCAGGCTTACGTGATCCACCTTAGCCTTCTGAGTAGCTAGTACTGCAGGTCTGCCACCACAGTTGGCTAATTTAAAAAAAAAATTTTGGTGGAGATGGGGTTTTGCCATGTTGCCCAGGCTGGTCTCAAACTCCTGGACTCACATAATCTGTCCACCTTGGCCTCCCAAAGTGCTAGGATTACAGGCGTGAGCCACCATGCCCAGCCGATTTCTAGTATTCTCACCGCTACAAAAGGCAGAAAGTATCTTAGGAAAATAATACTGAATTTATTTATCAGATGTTAGACAATGCATATTATAAAAAGTACATGCTTAGGGGAAAAAAATGAATCAAGTCTTTTGAATGGGTAATTGGATTCATTTTCCAAATCTGAAAATTAAATCTACCCTAACTGGAGAGTTTCCCCTTGAACTAGTATCCTGTTAATTGTTTCATTTATGCCATCCAGTCTAGCAGTTATACTTTGAGAAGATCAGTGAGGGCAGTTAATGGACTTGCCAAAAAGGAAGGTCTTTTTCTATCACATTTTCAGCATTCATCTTTAATGCTTTTTGTTGGCTTGGGAATGAAGGAAACAGATGCTGCTGTTGGACAAGAAATGCAGTGTCATACAGTATTTTTAAGCTGTCAGCTGTACAGTTAGTCTTTATATAGGCAACGAACAAGTGCTTCTCTGTTACCTTTATTTCCTTGAAACATACAAATACACAAATGCCAGAACTCTACCCACATTCCAATGCAGGGTATATTCTATAGCAAATACTCAAAATGAATGCTCTCATCTCTTCCTTGCTAATGAATCAAAATACAATATTTTTTTCACTACATCTACAGAATAAAATAAAACCATTTATGCTACCCCACCAAAATTTAGAAACCATGTTTAAACAAATGTTTTGACACTAGCTAACACGAAAAGGGTATGGAATTCTTGAATGTCTAGCATCTATGAAGTAATTTTCTTCCATTAAGTTTACATTATCACAAAACAGAGCAATCTTAGATACAGGCAAAAAAAGGAAGCTACAGAATCCTTGAGTTGAGATTCCAGGTTCCCAAAAGAAAAGATTCCAGGTTCCAAATGTAGACCTTAATAATCTCCCAGCTCTCTAAAGTTTTAATGGCATCTAACAAAGTATCATCGGGTTAGGCACTGGGTCATGTTTTCTTGAGCTGACTTACTACTCACTGCATTCTGATGGAGGGTAAAGAATGTGAAACATTTTATATATTTTAAATCATTAGAGATAGCAGAGAAGATGCTTGGAACTCTGGCTGCAGACTGACGTTGGATCAGTAAAGGTCATAGTAATTGCTATTGCTTTGTCTCTGGGCCCAAGCCCAGGAGGGGCCAGTGTTTTGGGCCCTTCTGTTCTTAGAGGCAAGATTTTCTTTCCAAGCATAATTCAGACCATTTTGACCAATAGCTTGCCTTTATTACCCATTATTTGATAGAACTTCCAGGCAGGAAGATAAAGGGTCTTTAATTTACTGTCCAAGTCTGATAAAGTCTATTTATTTTTTAATTTGTCTGTGTAAACTCAACACAGGAAAAGCTGGGATTTTACTTGTTAAATGCATTAATTAGGGTTTAAAAGCCTCCTTTACTGAACTCAAAGAGTTTTATGTCTGGATTCATGCATTGTTTCTGTGTTCCTCAATCAAGTAATACCATTCTATTCTCCAATCTTTCTCCTGAAATTTTATTTTTATTTTAAATTAGAGTTAACTAGTAATAATCTTCTGGACTGATTTGTGTTCCAGTGGCTAGAATCCAGGAAGAACTCCAAAGATGTTAAAACAGAGAGCTTCTTTTGTGGCTAAACAAAAAGTCATTTAAAAAATAATAAAAGCAGGCATTTCAAACACAAGGGTTACCTAAAATACTCCCTTTTCCATTGCTACCGCAAGATATGTCAGAAGTTTTCAGACAATAAAGTGTGATTGGACCAAATTTGAACGACAATTCGTTTCAGTTTCCACCGCTTTTCTTTTTTTTTTTTTTGAGACGGAGCCTTGCTCTGTCGCCCAGGCTGGAGTGCAGTGGCCAGATCTCAGCTCACTGCAAGCTCCACCTCCCGGGTTCACGCCATTCTCCTGCCTCAGCCTCCCGAGTAGCTGGGACTACAGGCGTCCGCCACTTCGCCCGGCTAGTTTTTTTTTTTTTTTTTTGTATTTTTAGTAGAGACGGCGTTTCACTGTGTTAGCCAGGATGGTCTCGATCTCCTGACTTCGTGATCCGCCCGTCTTGGCCTCCCAAAGTGCTGGGATTACAGGCTTGAGCCACTGCGCCCGGCCTCTCTTTTCAAAAGAGTAAGAAGTGACCCCATTAGAGCCCTCCATCAGCCTAGACAAACCTGATTAAGCCTTTCCCATGGTCTGTCTGTTCTGAGTTTAGGCCTGAGCACAGTGATCCAAAACACAGACTAGGTGACGGAATATCACTCACACTGGCTCAAAGGGAGCCAGCAAGAAAAAGGTCCTACAAGCCTTCCTAAATGTCACCCCATATGCACAAAACATTACCAACGTCTGGTGTGGTTTTGACAGACTGTGGTACCATGGATGATACAACTACCTACTGAGTGAAACACCTTCCTACACCTAAAAACCAGATGATGAGGCCAGAGGCACAATAAATATCAATGTATGGATGATTTATGAATCTCATGAAAAACTACATAAGTTTTAATTCCACACAATATTTTACACTCTGAACCATATGACTGTCCTCACACTTCACTGGTTAGCAGACATTTTCTGTTTGCCTACAATGTGCCCATCGTCGTACAAACTAGAACACAGTTACCAGCCACTTTCAGGTCCAAGAGTCTTGAGCACTACAAAGCTAAAGGAAATTACGGTTTCAGACCAGGTAATCATTTTACTCAATGCAAGTTTGGGCCAGGTGCAGTGGCTCACGCCTGTAATCCCAGCACTTTGGGAGGTCCAGGCGGGCGGATCACTTGAGGTCATGAGTTCGAGACCAGCCTGGCCAACATAGTGAAACTCCGTCTCTAATAAAAATACAAAAATTAGCTGGACATGGTGGTGGGTGCCCGTAGTCCCACCTACTTGGGAGGTTGAGGGAGGAGAATTGCTTGAACCTGGGAGTCGGAGGTTGCAGTGAACCAAGATCGTACCACTGCATTCCAGTTTGGGTAACACAGCAAGACTCCGTCTCAAAAAAAAAAAAAAAAGGAAGTTTGGCTTATGTTAACAGTTCCCTTTTTCCCTAAAAGCAACCTATTAGAATAAGTCTAAGGTATTTAGGTAGAGGTGTTCAGTATTTTCAAAAGGCCAGAGTTTTATCAAGCTCAATCTACAGCATAGCAGGGGATACTCAGGCCTGCCCCCATCATGAAAAAGAGTCAAGGAGTTCCAGAGCACAAGCACCTCAGGGTCACAGCTATGTCCTGCCCGAGAGCAAGAACTTAACCTCATTCTTTATAAACATGGTTTATTTCTAAGTTTGGCAAATGAAACTTAGTTGGGTCCCTAAAAATGTCCCAAAGAATCATTATTGACTTTACCTTAAACTAAAAATACTTGCACGCATTTTGTATTTCAAATCATTTTTCCCTGGCACAGTTTCTTATTTGAAAAACAAACAGGCCGGGCGCGGTGGCTCAAGCCTGGAATCCCAGCACTTCGGGAGGCCGAGACGGGGGGATCACGAGGTCAGGAGATCGAGACCATCCTGGCCTACACGGTGAAACCCCGTCTCTACTAAAATACAAAAAACTAGCCGGGCGAGGTGGCGGCGCCTGTAGTCCCAGCTACTCGGGAGGCTGAGGCAGGAGAATGGCATGAACCTGGGAGGCGGAGCTTGCAGTGAGCTGAGATCTGGCCACTGCACTCCAGCCTGGGCGACAGAGCAAGACTCCGTCTCAAAAAAAAAAAAAAAAAAAAAAGAAAACAAACAGACACTCAAGAGATTGATACCTGCGTGGAATTGAGGCTTCAGAAAAAGAAACAAGTTTTGTTGTTGTTGTAGACACTCTCATCTAATAAATGCTGTGTCTAATTTAGTGTTTCCAGGAAATGTGGTGTCAAGGCTTCTTAAACCACACACACACACACACACACACACGCTGCTTAGAATAGGTAAGTGAAAGAAAGAAGGGAAAGTGTGGTTTTTTTTTTTTTTTTTTTTTTTTTTTTTTT
>NW_016805421.1:341990-387980 GCF_001698545.2 Rhinopithecus bieti
GGAGGGAAAATTATATTATTTAGGGAGATAGCAAAAAAAAAAAATGAACTTACTTTTAAAGTCATAAAGCAATAGCTGTAGGCAACAAGATGCCAAAAAACCTGTTAGTATCTGTCAAAATAGTATGATTTTTCCCGAGTTGCTAAGCGGCTACCTGACGAATGAGATTAAGAATGACAAGACTGACGGGAAGTAACTTTTGGGGGAAAACATGCTATTTCAAGTGGACCACAGATTCAAGAAGACAAGTCATGTCGTATACCCGGCACATACTTGCTACTTTTAATTTAAGCTGCTTTATAGGCAGGGAAACATTATTTCACCATTATCTATCTCAGTGGGGTGATGACTTAAAAGGAACTCAACATAAAAGAGATAACAAGGAGAGAATACGGACTCTTCCTGATTCTCATGACTATTCAAATATCCTTTTATTTCATTTTTGAAAAACCAAACAAAACACCAGCATCATGAAGTAAGTTTCAATCTGTATAACAGAATATGTCAGGTAAAGTGATGGCCTGGAAAAAAATGAGAAGGCAAAGTGGTTGGCTTTGAACTTTAACACGCATCAGACATGTTGAAATGAGTGACAAAGACCTATTCTGTCCAGAAATCCCCACTTTATTTTTAAGCCTGGAAACTGGTTGGTCATATCTATACTGAATACTTCCTGTCCAAGGGCATGCTAATGGCAACAAACTGCCAAGTTTAGTAGCTGCCTACATGTAGTCAATTGAGTCATTCATGGAATAAAAAACAACATCAAACTTTTTTTTTTAAATCTGGCTAACTGAAGCTTTAAAAGATATGCAATTAAACATGTTTAACTAGTTCACAAGGCAGGGATAGATGGTGCCATTTTAAAAAATAGAAAGGAAACAACAGACGATACTACCCTAAGATACTTTTGCTGGTAGGTTCTGTACTATTCTAGTACCACTACCAAATATAACATTTCTCTTCCTCCCATCCTCTACGACTGAACAGTCCAGTTGACATTCTACATTTCATTTAGAAAATTGCCTAAGACTGTAGAATTACTCAAATAACTCAACAACAACAGCAAAAATTCAAATTATTCCTTTTTTCTTTTAATTTGGTCAAATTACCTTTTTAAGGAAGGGTTATCTGAGAATTTAAAGAAATAGACATGCAGAGGACTAAAACAAATCAGGAATGTAAACTTTATTAACGGGTCTATGGACCATAATGTTACATTAAGAACTCATCTTTGGGAAAGAGAGGAAAACAATTAAGGATTGCAAGAATGATCCTTTCCCCAGCAACCCTGAGGGCTGGGTCGGCTCAGCTAGGCTGCCTCTCCCAGCAGCAATTATAATTTACCTGATTAACCCTTACACATGTTGAAACAAGCCAGCTAAAGTTCCATTGCTGAGACCTACAATCGACATCTCCTCTCCCTCATGTCCCTCCCTATTTGCATGGAGGGGCAACCCCAAAGCATGCTGGAATAGGTAGGTGGCAAGGACAGGAATGTCAAGTAATCACCCCTATACTTGTAGGGTCATCAGCCTGATCACCAAGTCAGAGCTATAGCCAAGTAAGCCAAGTAATTTAAACCAGTTCTACCCCCAAAAATCCTCTGCCTGAAATCCTTCAGGAAGCCTGCTTACCATCAGACTTGTTAATGAGGGGAAACCCCCAGAAGTTAGGTACATCTTCACTGGTTGGAAGGGATGGCTTTAACCCTCCAACAACCACTCTCCACTGGCCGGAGCCAGAAATGGCCGGCACAATGTCACAGGCAGCTTTGAAATGATGCCTGCAGGCGGACACCACTGCTTTTCTACTTCATCATCTGCCATTTTCAAGTTTTTTTGAGGAAATCATTTTTATAACCCAGTAAGAAAGGTGCTAGAAATCCAAGCCAACATAACACAGTCCTGGCTTCCAACTGGTCCCAATTGAGCAGCTGGAAGAGCAGCAGCATTCCTCAATGTCACATCCTTATTTACAGGCCCCTGCATTAATCCTGCCTGAGAAGCACTGGAGAGCTTCTGTGTCATCCAAATGCCACATTTCATTGGCTCCAAGTCTGCATAGTGCTTTGGAGACCAGCACCCCACTTTCTCTCCTGTTAACTACAAAATCAAACAAAATAAGCAAGCTGCCAAAACTTAACCCAGTTACAATTGTCTCTTGCCTATTATACTGCTGCTTACCTCTAAAGTTTTGCACTTATTACTTTTTTTTCCCCCCCATTTTAGAGTTATTTACTTACTCCTCCCTTCCTCTTTCTCTCTCCACTCCTACTTCTTCCCTCGGAGGCTCTCCTCAGGCCTAGATCCCACTCTGTGGCTCTCACACCCTCCTACTCCCCATCGCTCCCACTGCTATGTCTCCCTCATTGTTCCCGCAGAACTGTGCAATCTGCCAAACTGCCACTCCCTTAACTTTCTTTGCTATTTTGATTTCCCAATAATTATTTCCTTTCCCTTTCAGTGGGTGCTACTTGCCCCTGAATTCTGTCTACCTCCTGGAAAACTCTCCTGAGAGATTTCCGCTTTCTCTTTTCTCTGAAGATGTTGAGTCGAATGTTTAGACTTGTGATATTGAGGAGGCATGCATTTTCATTCTAGATATTTCATAACTGATGCAATTCTCATATTAATCCTTGAAAGGTGAAAATAGTTTTGTAAGTGCTTAAAAATAAGAACACTCCATGCACTAATATTTCTCTATCAAACAACTTTACAGGAGGAAAAAGTTTGTTGGAGAAAGTCAACTCTTCCCTGCTTTTTAGAGAACATGAAATGAGGACTTCTTAACTGAATGAATAGGCAGGCCTGGGCAGGGCTCTGTCTTTGGGTGTGATTATAAGCCTCCTTATTTATACAGTACCTTCTGAGTGAAGCTGTCTGAGCACTGAGCTTTACACTAACATTATCTCATTGGTTCTCACAAGGAACAAGCCATCTAGCATATTTCCACCGGTGTAACAACTGCTTACCATCTCAGAGGAAATCTAAAATTTCTCAAAACGGCTCAGCTTACTAGTGTGGCCGAAATCCTAGTTACTATGTATAAGACTAAAGTCCTAAGAGTTCCAAATTGTATGCCAAATCTAGGGTACCCCGGCAGAAACATCAGTGGTTTTCTAAGACATGCACTCCCGTCACAGGAAGAAAAAAACATGAGGAGAGAAGAAGTGAAAGCCAAAGGCAGGAGATAAAAATTCTCTAATTTTGGCTGGGTATGGTGGCTCACACCTGTAATCCCAGCACTTTGGGAGGCCAAGGCGGGAGGATCACCTGAGGTCAGGAGTTTGCGACCAGCCTGGCCAACATGGTGAAACTTCATCTTTACTAAAAATACAAAAATCAGCTGGGCGTGGTGGTGCACACCTGTAATCCCAGCTACTCGGGAGGCTGAGGCGGGGGAATCACTTGAACCCGGGAGGCGGAAGTTGTGGTGAGCTGAGATGACACCGCTGTACTCCAGCATGGGTGACAGAGCAAGACTCCATCCAAAAAGAAAAAAAAGGGCAAAAAATCCTTCATTACTTTAAAAAAAATTATCTAATTTTGAGTGGCCAAAGCTTTCCCCCAGTATGAAGAGCTGTGTGATACTGTTATATAATAAGAAATACACATTTGGTCTTCATCCCTAGCTCCTGGCTACAGCTCTCAAAACTCTTGGAATTTCCTAAATGATAAGAGTGATAACTGGGCACGGTGGCTCATCCCTGTGATTCCAGCACTTTGGTAGGCCAAGGTGGGAGGACTGCTTGAGCTCAGGAGTTCAGGACCAGCCTAGGCAACAAAGTGACACCTTGACTCTACAAAACAATTTAAAAATTAGCTAGGCAGGTGGTATGCACCTGTAGTCCCAGCTACTTGGCAGGGTAAGGTAGGAAGATTGCTTGAGCCCAGGAGTTCAAGGCTGCAGTGAGCTATGACCCTGCCACTGCACTCCAGCCTGGGTGACAGAGTGAGACTATCTCTAAAACAACAGAGTGATAGGCACATCTTTTGTTGTAATATTTGGTCTTGGTCCCTAGTTCCTGGCACAGAATCTCTAAAATTTTGGAATTTCCTGAGTGATAGTTGTAAGAGGGGTGCCTTTTGTTACTCATAATAAGTACCTTTCTTTTTTTTTAAGTCCCTTTTTTTTTTTTTTGAGATGGAGTCTCGCTCTGTCACCCAGGCTAGAGTGCAGTGGAGTGATCTCTGCTCACTGCAAGCTCTGCCTCCCAGGTTCAAGCCATTCAGCCTCCCAAGTAGCTGGGACTACAGGTGCCCGCCACCATGCCCAACTAATTTTTTGTATTTTCTGTTTTAGTAGGGACGGGGTTTCACTGTGTTAGCCAGGATGGTCTTGATCTCCTGACCTCGTGATCTGCCCGCCTCGGCCTCCCAAAGTGCTGGGATTACAGGCATGAGCCACCGTAGCTGGCCAATAAGCTGCTTTCAAATTTACCTGAGTTTATGTTAATGAGATGACTCATAAACCAGAATGGGGAATGGTTAGCAGAGGAACCAATCAGGTGATTAGAGGTTTACAACTTTTGGTTCCCCCACTCTGGGCAGGGGAGAGGGGCTGGAGACTGAGTTTAATCACCAATGGCCAATGATTTATTTCATGTCACCTGGAGGTGCCAGGAGGGTGGCCTGCCTGGACAGGGCATGGAAGCTTGCATCCCTCCACTGTATTTTGTCCTATACATCTCCTCCAGTTGGCTCTTCCTGAGTTGCATCCTTTAGAATAAATCAGTAAATGTTTCCCTGAGTTTCATGAGTTGTTCTAGGAAATTACTGAACCTGAGGGGGTGTCATACAAACCCCCAATTTATAGCCAGTTGGTCAAAAGTATGGGATGCCTGGCCTTGCAACTGCTGTCTCAAGTTGGAGGATAGTCTTGTGGGACCAAGCCCTTAACCTGCGGGGTCTGCCCTAACTCTGGACAGTTAGTGTCAGAAATGAGTTACAAGACGTCTAGTCAATGTTCGCTGAGATCTGGAACATTGGTTGGTGTAGGAAAGGCCCTCCCATATTCGGTGTCAGCAATGTTGTGAATGTATAGGAAACCAGTTACTTTTCTTTTTAAGGTGAATTAAACTCCCTGTCCATATTCACTTGTTACCCTCATGTACCACTGCATATTTTGTGTGATGTCACAGGAAGAGGCCTGTAGGCAAATGCTCTTCCAAACACTGGTCGGAGGTGATGGTGTGACAATCTGTAAAGGAATCTACTGGCAACTAGGACTTGGAAAGCATGCAGAAATGGAGATGGCCAGCTTCTTAGGAGGCTGGGGCACTTGCTCTCAGCAGGGCAGTCACCTCCTGGGCCCCACATGCCTTCTTTCATGCCGTTGGTCATCTGTTAAATACTGACTGAAGACCGATGATGTATTACCACCCCTTAGAAGATGAGCTCCTCAGACCCAGGCTCCTGGCTTTAGCTGAGGCCCAAAAGGAAAACGAAGCCGTCTTCCGCAGCTCTTCTCTACAAACAGGCTGACCACTGCCTCCACGGGACTCTCACCTTTCTGGTTTCCAAGGTCCCATGCTCTCCCTGTTTCTTCCTACCTCTCGAGCTACTCCATTTCTATTTCCTTTATTGGTTCCATCTACCTCTCTCCTTTGTAAAAGTGGATGTTCTCAGAAGCTAAATCCATGGCCCAGCCCCCTCCTTTCTCTACAGTCTTGCCCTGAGAAACTACATATGGGGAATCAACTCTCCCCTTGTGACTGGCTACTCTCACACTTTCTTGGAGAGGCTCCTGATACCCAGGTTCGATCTTGCCCTCCAGACCAACTCATGGTTCTTGCCAGCTTGGCATTACTAAAACATTACTTTGCATCTGCCCTCCTCCATCCAGCTGAAAACCATCCAATTTCTTTTTTTCTTTTCTTTTCTTTTTCTTTTGAGACAGAGTCTTGCTCTGACACCCAGGCTGGAATGCAATGGCACGACCACAGCTCACTGCAGCCTTAACTCCTGGGCTCGAGTGATCTTCCTGATTTTCCCAAGTAGCTGGGACTACAGGTACATTCCACTGTGCCTAATTTTTAAATTTTTTTTGTAGAGATAGGGGTCACACTTTGTTGCCCAGGTTGGTCTTGAACTCCTGGAGTCAACTGACCCACCTCCTTTAACCTCTCAAAGTGCTGTAATTACAGGTGCAAGCCATTGTGCCTAGCCTTAACTTTTCCAATGGGGAAACCAAACTTTAGAAAGATTATGTAGCTATTGAAGGTTGCACAGACAACCAGGAACGAAGTCATGAGTAGGATCAGTCTCCTGATTCACAGGGTCTTATTTATTACCTAAATACCATAGCCCCCTGGGAATGCTCAGCTTCTAGTCTGACCCCATGTACCACTACAACATCACCACAAATGCCCTCCATGAACACTGCTCTCCACACTTCTGTAGACTTTCTTCCTGATCCTAGCACACAGCACAAGCAGGTTCCCTGTCAATTACACTTTCTTTTCTCTTCTCCATTTGCTTAAAAGATCTAGCTGGAATACAAGTTACCCCTCTTTGAAGTCACTTCTATCCATCATGACTTTTGGTGAATACCCGCTCTTCTAGACTTTCATAGGGTCCACTGTCTGATCCTCTGAGCTGTACTCAACCCTCCCCATCACGTATTTTTGTCCTATGGATGCACGTCTGCTGTGTGTGATGCCCTGAACCAAAAATTCTCTGAAAATGGGGTTATCTACACACACATTTTTGCTTCCCCACACCCTGCAGAGGAGGTGCTAGCTCAGTTAACATTTGTTGCTAGGAGTACCTGAGGCCCAAAGAAGGCAGCAGCAGGCAAGGGAGAGGGGCTGCACACTGGAAGCGGGAGTCTACTGGACAGTCCATGACAGGTAGAACAGCCTGTGCTTCTGGGGACACCCCTGGTCCCCAGCTTCTCAGCCTGGCTGAGTAGACCACATGAAAACATATACTGGAGCCAGGTGAGCTGGCACCAAACATAAATGGCAGGTAAAACTGGAAGGAAAATTCATGAACTGCTTATTCACTTCTCCATAGTCAACCTTGACTTCAACACATGTGGTCTGGAGACTTCAGGCACCTAAAGCTATCAGAGTCACGTAGGGAATTCTGTTTAGTAGTCTCTTTGCTTCATCACCTTCTTAGAAGAAACTCTGTTCCTAGTTATTACAAAATTAATTATTATTCACTACAAAGCGGGAGAATGTATTAAGTTCACAGATGATACTGTATACATAAACACAACTCCTCCCCTCCCCCATCTTCAAAACCATATAAACACCAACCTAACTAACAGGCTTTATACAGTCTTAGAGATTCCCAGGGCAGCGCTCCCTTAGGCAATCTACTCCCAACTCAGCAGTTAGTCACTCAGGACATACTACATCCCTGTAACTCTTCTTCAAGGTTTATAAACTTTTAGAATAAAATTTAAGCAATTGCTCTTTCAGATATCTTGGTCAATGGCTGGGGGAGCAGTGGGCTGTAGCCCCATAAGTGCTTCTTGAGAAAGGTGTCCTGACTCTCAGAATGCACCAGGCCTGCTGCAATGTGCTCCAGAGAAAGTGAGGCTGTGGGATATTCAACTGCTTTTGCAACAGCACATTCTGTATCAGAATGCTGACTCCCTTCCCACCCACACACATAACACACCTTCTCCCCAAGGAAGAGTGTCTCTACCCAACCAGCACCCTCAATAGCTAATTTTTCCTGAATGATATTCTCAAACGAATGAAAACAAGTGACCTCACTGTTTACCTGCCTCTCACTTGGTCTACAACTTTCAAAACCTGGGATCTAATAGGATCTACTTGCAGAGCTAAATTTTATTTCACAATGTTTCATGTTTTATTCTCGAGTTACACGTAGGAGAAGGTGAAACAGGAAATCTCCATTTGTTCAAACATTCATCTGGGTTTCATAAATCCCCCTAAAAGGTAGTGAATGACAACTATATAAACAGACTAAGTCTGTCCTACTTCAAGGAGACTGTACACAAATACCCAGGATGCTAAAACCTGTGTTTACAAAAATCCTTGCTTGCAGAACATGTATTAAAGAGGGTAGAAAGGGCTTGGCAATTACCTTGCTGGGCCTCGGTGCCTCAACCTCTAAAATGAAGAGGTCAGAAAGAAGGATCAGCAAAGTTGCTTTTAGCTTTAAATCATGGTGATTCTATGTGTATTTGGCTGGGTGACGGGGACTTTAAATTACAGAAGACTTCTCACTACAGACCTTCCTTAAACATTAAAGATACACACATGATTTGGCTTTAATTCAG
Source organism: Rhinopithecus bieti (assembly GCF_001698545.2). Lineage (NCBI taxonomy): Eukaryota > Metazoa > Chordata > Mammalia > Primates > Cercopithecidae > Rhinopithecus > Rhinopithecus bieti. The sequence continues at coordinate 350,253 of NW_016805421.1, forward strand.
CTTATACTATGTTTCAAAGAACAATCTTCTCTAAATGACGACAGGTCTATAACCACACTAATCTCACTGACTTCCAAGCTGCTAGCATAAAGAGAGAAATGCTGACCAAAAAATAGTTTACAGGTAGATCCAGCAATTCTGCAGTATTCTGAAATGAAATCACTGGGTCCTGAGTTTTCTGGCTCTACTGCATTATCTGTCACCCACTCACTTTTGGCTACTTCCTGGATCACCAACAGCCAGGAGCAGGAAATTTAATCATCCATATAATCCTGACTGTTCAACGGCATAATCTGGGGGCCAGAAAGGTAGGATGCATATTCAATATGATAAAAATTTCAGAAGTGAGGGGAAAAAGCTCCAAATGCATTTAAGTTTACAGAGCTGGAGGTGTCTGGCAATGCCAAGTTATCAAGTGATGTCCACTGTAGAGAAGAGAGTATGACAGATCTCTAAATGGATTTTCCACTTTTAGTCCTTGTCAGCACACAATACTCCAAGCCTAATGACTACATAAAAGGAAACAGATAAGCACGTCAAAGTCTGGTGTTTAAGAGCGTATGTTGTACCTTTTACATTATGTATGACATCAAGGTCAGCTGCACCCCTTGGTTGCATCAGAGATGAACCACTGCTTTAAACTCCTTTTCTCTTCATTCCCTCTGCAAAGCAAAGGCTGGGGAAGGGCAGGAATAGGGGATAAAACTTACAAAATAGTCCTTAGCAATGAATGATATTATATAAGCTGCCACACTATATGAGGTTAAAACACAACACCACACAGTGTGGTAGCTTATACAATATCATTGGGATTCTTTATTATAGAGGAGGATATTAATCATCACTAGGCAACAACTAAACTTTTTTTTGGCCAAGGATTAACTTTAAAGAATGGAGACTATTCACTCATTCAATCTACAACATTTAATGAGCACCTTTTACTCTGTAGGTCCTGTACATACAGCAGGGAATAAGACAGACATTGTTTCTCCCTGGAGAGCTGTGGTGTAGAAGAGATGTTAAGCAGTGTGGGGAGAGCCAGCAAGGAAAGGAACAGGTGCTCTGAGAGAAGGCAACAGGGGATCTGAGTTTAGGTTCAGAAAAAGCCTCTCTAAAGAGCTGACCAAGAAAAGGAGATCAGGTGGAGAGAAGGATATTTTGGGCAGGAAGACCAGCAAGTGCCAACGTCCCAGAATGGGGAGCTTGAGTTCTTCTCTATGTAGAAAAGAAGGAGCCAGGAAGGACATGGACTGACTGGTATATGAGGAGCCCAAGGTGGAAGGCGGGGCATTCTGCAGAAGAAATGACACCTGTTCCACAGACACAGAGAGGGTGGGTGTGGACAGAGGTGAGTCTGTCAGTCTGGGAACAGGAAGTTGAGGGAGTTATCTAATGGCTACTGTTTTCTTTGTGAAATAGCAGGCCTAGTGAGGCATCAGAGTAAGAACTGGGTAAGGTGGTGGTGGGAAATGGCTATTACGGGCAATGGAGGAGCAAGCTGGATTCTCTCACCTCTCAACCCTCACTCTTTTCCAAGTCCCCACAAAGTGACACCTCACCCACCCCTTAACAGTGGCTTTCTCCATTTCTGGTACCAAAGCTTCGACAACCAGAGCAAATGAGCCCTGGGTGCCTTGATACTTAGCACTAGAAAGATTCTCAGAGATCTCAACTGCCACTCACTTTAACTACTTCATAATTAAGCAATTTACTCAGGAAGCAACTAAATGCCAAATACATGGCTATGCCAAATACATGGCTATCAGCCTATCTCCTCAGGAAGCCCCATCCACTGGAAACTGCTGATATCCTCTTTTTAATGGTAGTCACCTTTTTAATAGAGTGAGTTTCTTCCTTCATTTCCCCATCTTTCCTATTCATTCTATGTCTGAATAATTTAAACTCATTCAGTTTTCAATAAAGCAAGACCTGGATTATTTTTCTCTGTTTAATACTCAAGCACAATCACTTATTCATTGGTAAGCAGGAAAAATTAAATCAATTATTTAGGAGGTGGCTATAGGCTGGGGACAAAGATCCAGCACTCCTGGCACAGAGTCAAGTACGTTTTAAGCTCTGATGGCTTAACAATATCCCCAGTCATTTGCTTCTACATTCACGCATATGCAAAAATATGCTGGCCTCCAAGGACTTAAGATTCAACCCCAAAGTATACTAGTCTCTCATTGCAGCTCAGAAAAATGACTTAAAATTATCTCCCCTTACAGCGAATCAGGCATGAAGCATCCAAAGGCAGTTTTCTTGCAATACTGACATTCTTAAGAACTCATGGTGATCTCACACTAAATGGGATACATAAGTTCACCAGGATGGGGGCGGGGGGAAGCTATGTATAAGAGGGAAAGGATTAGTAACGATAGAGAAGATAGCTTGAGTTATTTACACAACATAGCTCACTTCATAGACATCTGAGTGGTGGTAGCTAACCGGAAGGTTCTAGATTACAGCCAATAAACCGGCCTTGGAGAATACACACACAAAACACACAGACACCTATTCTTTATTTCCTGGCAGAAGCTATGATGATTCTATCTGATTAATAAAGTGTTCAATCTCCCTCAAGAGTTACTCAGTATCCCACCCTAATTGCTATCAATTTAAAATTCTAGTACCTCAGATTATTTTTAAAAGAAACATTCTGGGCTTTCTTTAAAAAGCAGAGAGCCAGATCATTTGTGGTCGATCTGCAGAATGTAAATGATGACAAGTGGAGGAAGGTGAGGAACATTAACCTCTTCAAAGGCCAGTTTGCAGGCTGCTTCCAAACTTACAACCAGAGAGCTGGGCCCTCGCAGAGGGAAGACTGTGGATGTTGGTAGGGGAATGTATAATACATACTTTGGGATACTGTTTTTCCACTTTCTCTCCCACTCCCTGTTTCCCAAAACACAGGGAAAACACACCTGGGAGAAAACGCCAACTTAAGTGCTACTTGTAATTCACACAGAAGTTCACCCTTGAGTTCTCTCAGCCTGGTTCCTATTTGCCTTCGACTACCTTTGACTTTGAATAAACTGCTGTTATAAAGACATAGAAAAGAAAAGCATCTATCAGCACACAGCTCTATCAGAACAGAGGCCACGGCAAGAAAACATTACTCCCCCCATACTCCACATCAAGCTCAAAAACAATGCTCCTCGCTGTCCTTTTTCATTCATGCCAGCCTCATATTTCTATTAAATAAACCTCCTTTTTATTGACTATTTCCCTCACACAGCACAATAAGGTAAATGTGAGCCCACAAAGACTATATGGTGAAACACAAGCTTTACTCTGGGAGGGGAATCAGTAAAACACAGAAGGGGACAAGTTTCAAGGGCTCTTCCTAACTGGTGTCTACCAAATGGAGAAAGGATGGGGCTGCTCCTCTGCCTGCCAGAGCTGCTGTGATTGACTTGAAATTAACCAGCTTTCCAAGAGGCATGAAAAGAAAGAGGATTTCACAATCTTGAACAGTCTCCCCTCTTACTCTCTAATTTTCCCCAACCACCCTTACTCCCACCCCCCACTTACAAGAGGACTTTTGTATACATAAAGTTTCAAGGAACAAAGCATACAAACACTCACACACAAATAAACTCCCCAAACTAACACCAGCGTGTAATTGTGTTTTGGTTGGAGCTTTTCCAGCCCTGTCACCCGTTCTCTGTTAGGAGTAAACGAAACCCTTTGCTTTTGCGAAGTTAGAAACAGACAAACTCTCCTCAGTTTCAAGCTGCACAAGGACCCCTCCTATCTTTCAAGCCCCCTTAAACCCCCAACGAAATGAACTCACTGCTGAAAGGCAGCAATGAAAAAAAAAACTAATCTATTTCTCAAATACACATTTTCGCTTCCCCTCACTCAGCTTCCCCTTTTAGCCGGAAACACAGCGTTTCTAGTTTCTGAAACCCCTTTTCAAGGGACCCTCGACTCAGGGCTCTTCCAGGGGATCCCGCTTTCAGTCGTTCTGATGCAGGCAGGCAGCCCTTTTCCAAGCACATTTTGCATTCCTGGAGTCCAAGTGGGGCTCTTTCGTTTCCAGAGAAAGCTAAAAAGCAGACTTTAGTGGGCTGGCTGAACTAGGTCCGACTCTTCCTCCCTCCCCTCTGAAAGGCTGCGGGAGGAGAAGGGAGCCCGAGATGAGACCTGGGCTCCGCTTATCCAGCTCCGGCTGGGCTTCGAAGGCGCAGGGGAAGCGGACAAAGTGCCCACCGCTCACTTTAAAACTCCCATCTGCTCCTACTGCTGCCTTCCTCCAAATTCCTCCGCAGCACTTGGCCGGCCCCCAGGAGAAACCAGAATCCTACCTTCCTTGAGTTCTTCTGCTTCGGAGTGCATAGTGTCACGGAAACCAGCTGCAGGGGCGATTACCGCTCACATGTACTCGGACTGGCCTCAAGTGCGCTCTGCAGCGAAATCCGCACACAACGGAAAATAAAAGGAAGAAAGCCACTAAAATCAAAACCTCCCCGGGGCGGGAGAGCGGGTTCTGGTGCAGGGATTTTCAGGGGGAAAGTTCTGCAAGAGTGACGAATCGCGTCTCAGCTGCGCGGCGGGAGTCCGCCCCTCCGCCCCGGCGCGGCTGCGCACGGGGCGGAGCGCTGGCGGGGCGCTCGACCGGGCCAGCAGGGTGGCGCAGGCCGCGCGCCCCTAGACACAGGGCCGAGAGGGGCCGTCGGCAAACGCACCAGACGGGCGGAAAAAAAAGGTATAACAAAGAAAAAGTCTCATCTCGGAGCACACTGTAGTTTTACATAAATAATAAATGTATATAGGGGAGAAGCAATGCTTGTGTATTTTGGATTACATTTTTTGATGCCCATTTGACTTTGTCTTGTTGTCTTGCACGCCAAAAATTACGGATTTTAAAGCAGCTTGGGTATGTTATTTTTGTAGGAAAGTCGCGTGGATATCGCCCATAAGGTTGGAAGGACCGGCTTAACAGAGCACAATTTCACAAGTCCCAGAGCGGGGCCTTTTGAAGAAAGTGGAGCGGCCTCCACCCTTACCTTTGCACAGCAAAAGCAGACGAGGCTGCTTTCTCATTCAGTATAGCCCCAGGCGAGCACTGTTACTCAAACCCCAGCCCGGGCGCTCCCTGCTGCACTTACTCCCACGGGCCATCCTCAGGGGGAGAGACGGTTCCCTCCCTCCCGGCTACTAGCAACAACTGGGATGAATTCCTTCAAAACGTCCAAGGGGAGGTTTTCAGGATTTGAAATGCTTATAGAATAAAGAAGCAGGAGAGCCTTCACAACAGATCTCCATTCTGCCCCCGGGTCTGGCCCACAGGCCCCTACAAATTGGCTGAGAGGAAGTCCCCTTAGCTCTGCGGAGCCTTGGTTTTCCCTTCTGCAAAGCGGGGACAAGAGCTGCCACTGAAAGGCCTGTCTTATGGAGGTATCTTGTAGAACACTTGTTTTATCGCCAGTCTCACGCATAAAGCCCCAAATAACATATCTGAAAGATCCGCTTGGAAATTATGAGAAAAAATATATTGTTTTGACAAATTTATTTTCCAGCTCCTTTCTTTTTCTTCATTTCCCATTTTGTATAGGCAGAAACCAACAGAAACACTATAGCAAATTTAGTGAAAAGAACATACAAAAGACATGGATTTAAGGAGTCTGAATTTAAATCCAGTTCTGCCATTTATTATTTGTATGATCTTATGCAAATTAACCTCTCTGAGCCTCCAGTTCCTCATCTGTAAAATGAAGATAAAAATAGTATTATTTACTTCACAGATTTATGTCTGTATTAAATAAGGTAATATAAGCACAAAGCGATTTGAAAACCATAAGGACTACATAGATTATTACTATTGCACCATTAAAAGTAAATTTTTATAAAAGATACTCTTGGGTTTTATTTCAGGATTGAATTTGAACAGAAAAGAGTGCTTATGCTATTCACAAGCAGTGAAGGCTATTATAAATATTAATGTAAGAGGTCTAGATATTAAATCACATCCTACTGCTGAGAGATTCTAACATGCCTAAGATTCTAACATGTTATCTCAATTTCACTGAAAGACCAGGATGAAGGGAGGAAGACACAGCCAGCCAGAGAAGGGAGAAGAGGAGAAACATCTGGAAAATATCAGTGTTGCAGAGCCTCCTGGAAACTGACCTCGCCACCGAAAGGGTAACAGACTGCACCCTTCTGAAAGTCACAGTTAACTTCATGGTCCCCTCTGCCACACATCCTGAGTCAGGAGCTGCTGATATGTATACCTTGCACTCGGTAATCTCAGACTCATGGGGAGACAGCCTGAGATGAGGATGATTCTGAACCCAAAGAAATGCTCCCTCACTAGTCACAAGTGGCTTTTCCTGTCCTGCCCAAGTCATCATTCTGCCCCCTCTCTCCCTATACCATCTATCCTTGCCCTTCCTCACTGCAACCCAGATGTCCACAGATAGTCCACAAGGGATCTTAAGGGATCTCACCAGGGCTGTGTGCTACACAAGAGAGCTTCCACTAATCTATAATTGGGGTAAAGCAAAAACTTTTCAAGGTGATGATTATGCAAATCCAGAAAACCCAAATTTCAGGCCCAGTCTGCCCACAGCAGAATTACTTTCACTCTCTTCTTTTAGAAAGTACCCTCATAAGAAAAATTTATTAAATGTCATTTTGCAAGTCCAACTGGGGACAAATCACATAAGATATGTTAAAATACATGTCCTTTAATGTGTTACTTGTTTTACAACTGCTGAATGAATAGTTCAAGCGCCCCACGTCAGCCTTATAATTCATTTTAGATTGTTAGCAGCTTCATGGATCTTTGAACATTCACCACCGGCCTCAGGAAGCCTGGAGAGAAAGTTCTTTTGTATTTAAATGCAAGCAAGCAGTCACCTTGGGGAAGAATGTTCTGTTTTAGCTCAAGAGCAATGAAAGCTCAGCTTATTTTAAAAGGCTTTATGTGAATAAGGACATTCCTCAGTCTCCTGTATAACCTCAAAGCCATCTGCTCTGGGCAAGCTACATTGCCCCATACCCCTACCCTGCAACATGGTGACAAAGGGCAGCTGACTCTCTAGGGCTCCCCTTGGCCTTCTGCTGCTCTTCTGCTGCTCTCAGATATATACCAGGTCATCTTGATTTTGTTGTGCTTTTATTCAAAATGGGATAATTTACTTCTTAGCCCCAGTGAATAATGGTCCAGTACATCATAATGATTTGTTATCTCCTGTAGGTGGGACTTGTTGATTCTTGTATGTTTAAGAAACAACCCAACATCCTTCGCATGACAACAATCTATTATGGCCCGCCTGATACAAAATTGCAACTAAGTTAGCAACACTTCTCATTTAATAACAAACTGTACTTAAATACTATGTTGAACTCCCACAAGTGTCTAATAATGGAACTCCCACCTTTTGTGTCAAGATGGAAGAATGAAAATGCTGGCTAAGATTCTGAAGGTTTATTCATTCATTGCGGTATAATCAAATAAATTTGTATGTGTCATATCTAAATGGACCCTACTCACCTGGGGCTTATTGATATAATTTTGTTCATTTGACCACAGACCTAAAGAACTCAACTTTCCAAGTCACCTTGGTTCTAAGGAAGGTTTATTAACACCAACTCTCGACTGAACTTTATCACAGAGCAGCAGAAAAATCTCTTTCTAAATTATGCCTTAAATAAAGCTGTCAAAAGAATTTTTTTAAAGGCCTGACTTTTAGGCCTTTCGCTCACAGCCCCCCAGATGTCTGTTAAGAAAAGGTGAGATCAGTGAGTTTTCAGACTCACACAAATTGGAAGGCCGGCCGGCAGAACTGGGAAGACAAGGTACCTTTTAATCAGAAGGTATCAAATATTCCACTTACATTGAAGAATGTTGTGTTCTCTGCAGTGAAAAATATGAAGCATCTCTGTAAACTAGCCTCTAGTTCTATTGAAGTTAGTTCTAGAACTATAGCCTCTAGTTGGCCAAAACGGTCATTTCTTTTTCTGTCCTGCTGACATGAGGCTGAATTTGCTTCCTTCAATGTGACTTTGAGACCTTCTTCAACTTTTCTTGTATCATTTTTGTCTACACCCTTGAAAGCCTTCAAAGGCTTCCATGATCTATACAAAAAGTTGGCTTTCACTCCTGTTTCCCCATATGAGGGAAAGATCTGTGTCTTGGTCTCACCTGGTTAGGCCTGGAGGCTTTGAGTTCTTCCTATTACCCTCAGGCACGTTTACATTTACCCTTTGTAACACAAGTAGGACTAAGTGGGTATATCTCCAGGGCCTCTCCCTGGCCCAGGCTGTTTGACTGTCTTAGCCTTAAGAAAATGGTATTTATGGCTGGGCGTGGTGGCTCATGCCTGTAATCCCAGCACTTTGGGAGGCTGAGGCAGGTAGATCATGAGGTCAGGAGTTTGAGACCAGCCTGGACAAGATGGTGAAACCCTGTCTCTACCAAAAATACAAAAATTAACTGGGCACGATGGCAGGTGCCTGTAATCCCTGCTACTTGCAAGGCTGAGGTAGAAGAATCGCTTGAACCTGGGAGGTGGGGGTTGCAGCAAGCTGAGATTGTGCCACTGCACTCTAGCCTGGGCAACAGAGTGAGACACCGTCTCAAAAAGAAAAAAAAAAAAAGAAAGAAAGAAAAAGAAAAAAGAAAATTGTATTTAGTAGAATTGAAGAAGAAGATGCTAAAATGATAGTGGAGTCATTTATGCACCTTTGCAGAAAGTCAAGCTCTGTGCCTCAAGTGGCCTTAAGTGCTGAGTACAAACGCTCCTCAACTTAGCAGTGAGGCTACATCAGGATAGAACCATCATAAGTTGAAAATATATTTATATTTAATACACCTAACATACTGAACACCATAGCTTAGCCTAGCCCACCTTAAATGTGTTCAGAACACTTACATTAGCCTACAGTTAGGCAAAATTATCTAGTACAAAGCCTATTTTATAATAAAATGTTGACTATCTCGTGTAACTTTTTAACACTGCACTGAAAGTAAAAAAAGCAGAGGGGTTGTATGGGTGTTCAAAGTATAGTTTCTACTGAATGTGTATCACTTTTAGTAGAATACAAATAGAGTAAGGCTGGGCACACTGGCTCATGAATTTAATCCCAGAACTTTGGGAGGCTGAGGTGCAAGTATTGTTTGTGGCCAGAAGTTTAAGACCAGCTTGGACAACATAGAGTGATCCTGATTCTACAAAAAAAGTTTTAAAAGATTAACCGAGTATGGTGGTGCATGCCTGTAGTCCTAGCCACTTGGGAGACTGAGGCAGGAGGATCACTTGTGCCCAGGAGTTCATGGCTACAGTGAGCTATGATAATACACTGAATTCCAGCCTGGGCAACAGAGTGAGACCCCTCTCTGTGCACACATACACACACACACAGTGAGACCCCTCTGTCGATACACACACATGCACAACTACACACAGAGTTAAAAAATTGTAAGCCAGGGACCATCTGCACTGGGATAAGACTGGGGAGGCTGAGGTGGGCTGAGGCAGAACCACGTGAGAGGAAGATGCTGAGGATGAGTGTGGCGATGAGGCAGGGAGAAAGCCACTAGGGTCCAGGTCCAAGTCCTTTGAAGTTATGGGTAATCCCTCTCCTCAGTCTGCCCAGTGACTTCTCCCATACATTCTACACATTCACTAATGCTCTAGATGTGAGTGCCTAATTCTGAGAGAATGGGAAGAATTGCTGACATTGGAGATGAGCACACATAGGGAGACAACAATACATCTGGGATGTGCTTGTTTCCTAGGCTTTCTAGGTGTATTTCTCTCCTAAGAAATCTTCCTTGTTAAGTTTTTAGCAGATGATAAAACACAAGCATACTCTCAAAATCAGTTCAGAAAATATTAGCTGAACAATTTATGACTCACGGTCCTTCTTTTATAACACAGTCATTCCTCAGCATCTGTGGGAGATTGGTTCCAGGACCCTTGAGGATACCAAAATCCAAAGATGCTCAAGTCTCATATAAAATGATGAAGTATTTGCATATAACTTACATATATAATCCCATATGCTTTAAATTATCTCTAGATTGCTTATAATTCCTAATACAATGCCTACATATCACTTCATTCACATAAATTCAACATAATACTGGAAAGTAGCAAATTCAAGTTTTGCCTTTTGGAACTTTGTGGGATTTTTTTTCCCTCAGAATATTATTGATCTGCCGTTGACTGAATCCACAGATGCTGAATCCATGAATATGGAATGCACAGATATGGAGGGCTGGATGTACTTAGCAATAACGTCTTGTATTAGGTTTTATTTAGACTCCCAAATTAGCCCCCTCGGGTCATCATACTCATTTTACAGATATGTAATTAAAGAAATGGAGGTTACGTGATTTGTTCAAGGTCACAAAACTAATAATGTTCTTTAAACCACAATGAATGCAGTCTAAGCCTCCTGTCTCCTATATCCAGACTTTCTCACTCTGTTAAACTGTTCCTATAAAATCCAAGTCCCTTATTTTGCAGAGGAGTAACTCAAAGATTGCTAATATTGGGAGGTCCCCATAGAGCTTATGGCTGGCCATGGTTCTAGCATTGAACCATCGTCAGATCTCTCTGTTCAAATGATTTGATCACAGCCTTAAACTGAAGCCATTCAATTCCTGATATTCAATGCTTTAAATATGCTATAAATTCAATAGCTTCTATTTATTCAGCTGCCTGAAATTATGAATCTTTTTTTTAAATTAAAAGTTCAGTAAGGACCTTAATTAAAAGTTCAGTAAGCCTCATCGGATATGGGCTGCCAGGAGCAAGGAAAAGAACACCAGACTCAATTTGGGAGACCTGGGCCTGATTCCTGACACCACCGTCAATGGAGCAAGCACTGGCTATGCCTCATTTGCATTAAGATGAGTTTTCTTCCTATTCATTATTTCTTCATTTTTCCTCTAAAAATAGGCAAAGTCATTTTACCTCTCTGTGCTTTTGTTTGCACATCTGTACCGTAAGAATGACGTCACTTATTTAACAAGGTTGTTATAATGATGAAATGAGTAAAGAACATGATGGAACACAGAAAATCATGAGGTTCCCCTCATCACTTTTCCAAATATAATCATGATGAAGGCCAGCTTGTCCCAGATTGTTTAAGAGTGTCTATGGAGGCCCTAAATGCTGGCTCTATAAATATTCCAGATAGGTGTGGCAATTTAATGTGTGTGGTCTAGCAATGGAAAAGGAAAACAAAAGGGTTGAATTTCTTTCCTGTGCTCAGGTGAATGGGGTCAACATGGAAACAGCATGAGAGGGGCCACAGAAGGGATTCACCAGGAAGAAGAGGAAAGGCAAGCTGAGGTGGCCAGGATGGCACGACATCACATCTGACCAAGGCATCCTCAGCCTTCCTTCAGAAAAGCAGCAGAAGGAAAAGGAATCAAAATCACAGTGTGGAACTCAGGCTTGAAAGAAACCTTAGATGCTTTCTATTCTTTTTTTCTTTTTTGAGATGGAGTTTTACTTTTGTCGCTTAGAGTGCAGTGGTGCAATCTCGGCTCACTGCAACCTCTGCCTCCTGGGTTCAAGCAATTCTCCTGCCTCAATCTCCCAAGTAGCGGGGATTACAAGCATGTGCCATCATGCGTGGCTAATTTTGTATTTTTAGTAGAGATGAGGTTTCATCACGGCCAGGCTGGTCTCGAACTCCTGACCTCAGGTGATCCACCCACCTCAGCCTCCCAAAGTGCTGGGATTACGGGCATGAGCCTCCGCACCCGGCCAGAGGTTGTTTAATCCTCTACCTGGCTGATGAAGCAATCTCTTGTCACCACCGGCAACAGACATTCACCCAGAAGTGCCTTGACAAACTTCATTACCAGAGACAGCCTCCTTAAAAACCAACCCCACATCCACCCTAACCGTTAGAAAGTTCCTCTGTATACCAAACTAAAATTCAAGTCTAAGGGCAGTCATTGTCAAATGATTTCCACGCTAACCACTGCCTTTACTCCTTAAAGCAAGGAAATAATTTTGTGACGAGATAAACATAGGTTTTTAACTAAATTTTATTTTCAACAACCTAGTGGAGACCCCTCACATTGGCTGGCTGATGTAGCTGAATTCAGTGTGAGACAGTTACGCAACTTTCCAGTGCTTGCCACACATCTGCTATTGATTATCGTGAGCATTCAGAAGCAAGAAGCTCTGCTCGAGATGCCCTGTGATAATCTTTCTCCTCAGTGTGCTCGCTCCAAGGGGGCAGAAAACAATGCCAAGACAGATTGAGTAACGGGCCCTACTTGACTGCATTTGAACAGTTAAGAGCTTTATTTAAGTTTCTGAACAAAATTTGAAATGTGAAATGCACAAAGAAGACAAACGTAGTGTTCCATTTGTGGAATCTGGACCACAGACTCCTGGTCTGAGATCTATTTGAAAGTCTAACCCACTTCTAGTTGCCATAATTTGATTTTGGCATTGAGTTTCTGACATGGGTAGAATCTATTAACAATTGTGCCAACTGGTGACTGCTCAGGAGACAGAAAAGGCTGACATAGGCTTGCAGTTGAGAGTAGCCAAGGCTGACACTCAACAGAAAAACTCAGCAGGTGGTGAAAATGTGAACTGAAGCAGAACTTATCCAAACAGGACTTCAGGGAAAACGGGAGGTTATTTTTGCAGGTAGCAGTGAAAGGCATGCATCAGAAGTTTTTCCTCTTGAATAGATCAGGTTACAAAATTTAAGTTACTCAGCCTCTCCTTAAAGAAGAGCTGCAGAAATATGTACTAGTTTGGATTCACAAAGTTGTAGGCATCATGAAAATGAATGCATTTTTTGAGAAACTGCTCACCTGAACAATGTGCTAGCCTACCTAAAAAAGATAATATTAAGTCCATAAATTTCCTAGTAGAAACAGGAGATCTAAAATTCACTAACCTTTTCAATCGGAGGTCTGTTTCAACAGATATTTTACTACTGAACTCAGCAAAGCCCCATCATATGCCATTTAATTTTCTCAATTTCAATGATATACAGTCAGCCCACATCGGACAAAGAAATGATCTAAATGGGTACACTGGCTACCATTCCCCCTAATGATTTTATGCTGCAGAGTAAGCATGAGAAGGAGCTGGAAATTTGCTGTTCCCTCTCTCCCTCTAGTCTCTGTATGGACTTTTACACTGTGAGTATCTCACACACTGATGATGAATGTTGTGTTTAAGGCCATGTATTGTTTCATAGCAAAATGCCTCAAAGACAAGCTAACTCTAGTATCTGGTCTTAAAGAAATAGCAACCTGTTTCAATGCTAAGGAAACAGTGGGAGTAAATCTTATACTTAATAGGAGATGGTATATCAGTCTCCAACCGGGTAACTTCCTAAGAGGTTTTTTTAAAATAATACTGACCCCATACAATTTTCACTTTACACATTACTCGTACTCTTAACCAAACTGGCATCTTACAGTCTCATGTTAGAGTGATGTGGTCAAGAGTCGCTGAAAAAGATATGATTTTAGCTCTGAGGTCCCCAAATTATGTGCTGGTGTACCTCAGGGCACTATAGCAAAGTCACAGAGGTGTGCAGGATATTTTGTCTTTGAGGGAAACAAAGCAATACACAACATTTCTCAGATGCTTGCATGAATGACTATTTCAAGCGAATTCACAGTTTAACATTATATTGTGTTATTTTCCTTTTGATGATGTCATTTCTTTGCAAAGCTAGGTTGTTGGTAGTTGCTGTGTTAAAGGCAAGTATTAGTTGAAAAGTGATGCAGAACAGGAAATTAGGGTATTGGGATTCAACCCAATTTCTAGGTTTGAGGAACTGTAATAAGTTTACTGCCTCACAGCACGAAATTCACCCTTCATTACCCACTATGTGAAGACGTAAAAGGGACCTTTACATATTTTTTCTTTTGTTAGCTGGTACCATTCTGAGCTTCATCAGTGGAGAGTACTGTAGAGACATTACAGAAAGAAGCAGTTTTACTTCCTGGTTCTGGTACACTCTTTCTGCACGCTGCTGCAAACATGCATGGCTCCTAGAGCATTCACACCTTCTTCAGTCACCGGCTCCTGCTGAACATGATGGTCAGCACCTTGCAGCCTCCAGCAGCTGCCACTGGCATCCCTCTTGGTTGCTTTTGCAGCAGAGTGCAACCAGTGAAAGACCTCCACATGAATAGCTTTCATCAGCATCTTACAGGGTAGATTTCTAGCAAGTTCTGCCAGTACAGCACCCCAGTGACTTCTCTGCCAGCCAGGGAGCCACCGCAGGCCATGACATCTCCAGCAGGGTCTGAAGCGGAGAGAAGCATATGTCTGGGTGCTCTATCAGAGCACAGGTAGAGGCTGCTCCTTATGTCTGCTATTCCTCTGTTATTTAAAGTTCTCTTTACTTCCTATTACCTAGTTCCCATTATAGTTAACTATTTTTCTTTTTCTTAACAGTTTGTTTTCTTTTGTATTTTTAAAAAATTGTGGTAAAATACATACAGTATAAAATTTACCATCTTAATAATTTTAAATGTACAGTTCAGGAGCTTTAAGTACATTCACATTGTTGTACAATCATCACCACTATCCATCTGTAGAACTTTTTTCATCTTGCAAAACTGAAACTCTGTACCCACTGAAGACTAATTTGCCATTCTCTGCGCCTGTCAGCCCCTGGCAACCACCATTCTACTTTTTGTCTCTATAAATTTGACTACTCCAGGTAACTTACATAAGTGGAATTAAAGAGTATTTGTCTTTTTGTGATGGCTTATCTCACTTAACATAATATCCTCAAGGTTCATCCATATGGTAGCGGGTCAGACTTTCCTTCCTTTTTAAGGCTGGGTGATATTCCATTGTATGTGTATATCACATTTTGTTTATACATTCTTCTGTAGATGGATAACTGGATTGCTACCGCCTTTTGGGTATTGGTTTACAAATATCTCTTTGAGATGCCTTTTCAATTCTTTTGAGTATATACCCAGAAGTAAAACTGCTAAATCATATGGTAATTCTATTTTTAATTTTTTGAGGAACTGTCATATTATTTTCCTAGCTAATACTTCTTTAAACTTTCCTTTAAATTATTGTATACTTTATATTCTCATTAGACCCTGACCAATATATGCAATGCCCAACAGGTATATACATTCCATTAAGAAATGAAGAGTAACATAAAAACATTATTTTTAAATATTTCAATATATATGTATTATGTTTCACAACTACAAAGTTATTAATACATAAATACTAAGTTGTTTGGAACTAAGCACTTAACAAATGAAACTGATAAGTATTTCTTTTGTCCTAGAAATGGCATGAAAAAAATTATTAAGACCACTAAATTACTGAGACCACTAAGGGTGCATGAGCCAAGAACATTTGGAAGGCTCTGCTCTAGTCTACATGTTTCCAGCTGCCATTAGGAACTGTTTGCTTGAATGGTTCCTTAGGCTCGCCCTATCTAGGGGTATCCCTGAAGGCACAGATGGGACCTTAATATTAATCGTACTTAATATTATCTCTCTTTATAACATTAAGTTTTTCTCACTTAGGGACTGGGGGCTACAAACCTTACAATTATCTTTGACGTATCCTGCTCTGTCTCCCCTTATTTCTAATCCTCACATCAAAATGACTGGCCTTTTTTTCTCTCTATTCCTGCAGCAGTCAGTAAAGTCATCATCTCTAGTTAGCATTGCCTAACAGATTTTAAGCTAGTTTCCCTTAAACAAGACCATGGGTTGAAAATTCAAATGCTCATTGAGGCTAGAAATATGTTAATTCATACCTGCCACACAACAATTGGCTGCCCCAGTCCTTGTACCCATGAGGGCAACACCAATAGAACAGGCTGTGGGTGAGGCCCCATTCCCAGGATGCCAGCTATTACAGTGTGGATGTTTGTCCCTTCCAAGCCTCATGTTGAAATGTGATGGAGGTGGGGCCTGATAGGAGGTGTTTGGTTATGGGGGTGGATCCTTAATGAGTGGCTTGGTGCCCTCCCCGTGGTAATGAGTGAGTTTTTGCTCTATTCGTTCATGCGAGAGCTGGTTCATTAAAAGAGCCTGATACCTCCTTCCCTCTCTCTTGCTCCCTCTCTGTGTGACACATCTGCTCCTTCTTCACCTCTGCCATGAGGAAAAACTTCCTGAGGCCTCAACAGAAGCTAAGCAGATACTGGTGGCATGCTTGTACAGCCTGCAGAATCAGAAGCCAAATAAACCTCTTTTCTTTATAAATTACCCAGACTCAGGTTTTTCTTTTTGGCAAAACAAAACAGACTAATACAACAGCTGAAATACCAACTTCTCTCTCCCAAAGAAAGCAACGGCAATGCAAGTGAGTGTGAATGATGCTACTAGAGGCAAAATCATGAATGTGCGCCCACACACACACGTAGATAAATGAGTGGTTTGAAAAGGAATCATTCAGAAATTTTTGACACTTGTTTTCATTAACTGGAAATTACTTGAGACCAACCTTATGATGAATCATGACACCCTGTGTGGCCACACAGTGGGGGCAGCTGCTGCTGGTCTATTTTTTCAGCTGTTATATCCTCTTTTGACCCCTCCCAAAGCCATACTCAGGTCCCAACTCCTCTTACAAGCCTATTGAAGCCCACAGTGGACCTGTACTTCTACAGTGAACTTGTGCTATACTTAAAGTTGATAATCTTGATGTTAGTTGTCTTCTGAGGCAGCTCCATAAGCTATTTAAAACACAAGACTATCCCCTGCATTTGTTTGTTCTTTCCAGAGCGTACAATGCATGTTGGATACTTTCAAAGCACTATATAACTAATAAAATAATCATTTAATCATTTCATAATATTATGATAGCATATAAGAATAATCTTAATTTCCTCTTTCCCAAAAAGTACCTTACAAGAAACTGTGTACAGAACTATCTGCTATCTTCAAAGAAAGAAAACAAGACAAGAAAATTTGCATGGCATCTGCAGAACCGAGGTTAGTAATTTTCGACAATCTATAAAACTATCAAGTTTACAAAAGTTCTGTCAGAAAAGGAGCCAAGAAAAAAATAAATCTGACAGCTGCAAACCTTCTGTTTTACAACGTGCACAGAATGGACACACTTCCTTCGACATCCTCATAAACAGAGTACCGAGCAAATGCAAACAACCCCGGTAGAAGTTCAGTGGACTCCAGGACTTAACTAATGGATTGTGCTTATCTTTACAGAGGCAACCTTACTAGCCACCTATCAACCCCATCACAATTGCTTTAGGAACCATTAATAAGATGGATTGAACAAAATTCCATTTCAGTTGATGGCATTTCCAGGGCAAGCAAGACACCAGCAGCGGCTGCCCACTGTAAAAGAGTAGCAGTTTCACCGTCCTGAGGTTGGAAACTTTGTTTCCTTTAAGTTAAGAACTAACATCCTGCACTGGACCACCTGAATATTTAGACTAATAAATCCCAGATGGGAATTCCAGACACCTCTTTACTAAAGACATGCTGGCGATAAACAGTCTATTAAGCAAGTCTCCTAGGAGTGAGCTTCCCTTCAGAGACTGTTTTCATTTACAACATACTGTGTTTTCTAAAGCCAATTTGGGATCCCTCATTGCACAATGTGTAATTAATTTTGTCATCTGTTTTTTAATGGATGAAATTAATCTGTGAATGTAAAAAGGCAGCACCTTGGTTGTTCCTAATATGTTGTTATTGGATCAGAGAAAGACAAAAGTATACTATTTGGCCATAGCCCCAAATTCTGAATCAGCATTCCAGTATAGAACCCAACAATGTATGCATTTATATTAAGATATATCTTAATATCCTTAGAAATAATAAGCATGATTTATCAAGCACCTATTATGTGCTAAGTACAATCCTAGGCACATAATATAATATTACTCTTACTATGCATCAGCATAGCAGTGTTTTCTAGCTCATGAAGTACTGCTGCATACGTTGCCACTGACCCTCATAACAAGCCTATAAGGAAGGTATCTTGGGAATTACTGACTCTGTTTGCTCCTGATAAGGATACAGATCCTCAGAGAAATTAAGTGGCTGGCCCATGGTCACCTAGCTAGGATTAAGTGTGAGCTGAGAGTAACTGTGGGTCTTCTGACCTCACTCCACGCTATATATTCTCTACACTATGGTGTCTCTGAACAGCACAAAATTATACTTCAAGGCAAATCTGCCATATGCCCCAAGAGAATAGGAAATAAGAGCCAGGTGGCCGGGCACGGTGGCTCATGCCTGTAATCTCAACACTTTGGGAGGCCAAGGTGGGTGGATCACTGAGATCAGGAGTTCGAGACCAGCCTGGCCAACATGGTGAAACACCGTCTCTACTAAAAGTACAAAATTAGCTGGGTGTGGTGTCGCATGTCTGTAATCCCAGCTACTCAGGAGGCTGAGGCAGGAGAAGTGCTTGAACCCGGGAGGCAGAGGTTGCCGTGAGCTGAGATCACGCCACTGCACTCCAGCCTGGGCAACAAGAGTGAAACTCCGTCTCAAAAATAAATAAATAAATAAATAAAGCTGGGTGTGGTGGCTCATGCCTACAATCCCAGCTATTTGGGAGACTGAGGTGGGAGGAACACTTGAGTCCTGGAGTTTGAGACCAGCCTGGGCAACATAGCAAAACCCCATGCTAAAAAAGAGAAGGGGTCAGGCAATAACAGAAGTAAGGGAAGTCAGAGGGTAGTCCTGATTGGGAAGCTCTGAGCTTGGTTGACTTGAGGAAAGAGGGAGGCAGACATTAATAGAAAAGGGGAAGTCCAGTGGAGGAACAGGTGTGGCCAAGGGGCAGGGCAAGGAGCTCCACTTCACACATCTGAGCCTGAGGTCTCAGCGGGGTAACTGATGTGGGACGAGCTTGAGCATCTTCTATCAGATCTGTTTCTCATATAACCAGAGCTCTTCCAGGGAGCACTGGGTCTGCTATGAAGTCCACAGTCTTCAATGAAAATATTTCTAAAACGGATTACGTAGAATATCTACTCTTAACTACACGAAAGCTATAGAACATACTTTTAAAAAAAGACTGTTGTTAATCACACTGTTTTATGACATACATATGAACCTACATTTGCTCACTAAATCTGCCTAATAAAGTTGTGCTTTTTCATTGCCCTTACACCCAGTTAACAATTTCTGCCCAATTTCAAGAGATAAGATGCATGTGTTCAGGATTCCACATTATTTTTAAATGCTCTAGAAAGCCTGTCCCCATACGTGGTAGATCGACAGAATAGATGTAACTCCCTGAATATAACAGAGTCTAGTTTTCAGAGGTAAGGGAAGGGACCTTGCATTCTAAAATCTGAAAAGTAAAATCGCATATAGTGAAAACTACTTTTAAAATTATTTAAATGACCCAGAAAATTCAGTACTGTCTACATGATTTTGAATATACACAATACTATATCAGTTTCTCTAACTGTTAGTCTATGTTTCTCTATAGTGGTCAGTCAGATATTCAAGTTCTCCCTTCATAATGATGATCAATTCATTATAGCCCACTTGCCTGGTCTTCTGAACAATGTGCTTCCCATTCTGCTGATGGTCAGGATCCTTAAAACTCATCCACTTCACACATTTTATGAATGGGTAGCGGTTACTTGTTCAACATAAGCAATGCAGAGTTCCTGCCTGGTAATGAAGTGGCTGCATATGAATGGGCAGGATTTCCTGACAACTGTCTTCTTCCTCAGGGCCGGATGTCACTTTTTATTGACAGCATCTAACATCCCCTCTACAGTTTCTAATTGGAGGTCTATGGGAACTAAGGAGAATCAAAGGTTGTGAAGGAAACCAGGGATTCATCGTCTACTCTAGAGGAACCTGTAGATGTCACTGTTCAGATGTCATCTTTATTTATGTATTTGTTAATTTCACAAACATTTATTGAGCACCTACCATGTACAGGTACAAGGTAAATGATGTAGATACAACAGCCATGATATCTCCCCTCCAGAGCCAGTCATGGGTGAGGGTGGGGAAGGGGTTGGAAGAGGAAACATATAACATACTAATTAAAATATAGTACAGTAAGTTTAGTAGCGGAAAAGCAGGAGGTGTTATGAAAGCTCACAGGAGAAGTACTTCAATCAGGCCTGAGGGAAGAAGTCGTGAAGGAAGGGTTCCTGAAAGAAGTGACCACCAGCCAAAGAAGGGGAAGAGAAGGAGAAAAGAAAGAAAAATGCCCCCAGGTAGAGAATAACTGGTCAGAAGTTAAGGCTGAAGACCAATGGCTATGATGGTTGAGTGACCACTGGAGATTCTTCGAGAAAGAAAACTTAGTAAAATGACTAGAGATAGCAGCCAAATTGCAAGAGGTTGCAGAATGATCTGGTGTTGAGAAAGCAGAGACAGCACTGGTGGACTATTCATTCAAGAAGTTTTCCTGAAGGTAGTAAGTGGAAAGAGTACCCTGAGGAGAAAGCATTATCAAAAAGCCCCCACAAATCTAGCACAGCTTTAAGTGGCTTTGAGGAAGGAATATGACATTCCCATAACTCTCCCATTGGCCAATACCAAACACAGGGAAGCAGGATGACATCTAGCTCTCACAAAAACATATTTGCAAGAATTTGTGTGGACTCTGACATGAGTTTGAATAATGCAAATTTAGAAAGATAAAGTCAAAACCTTCTTCATGTTCAGTGGCTGGTGCTGGTTCCGCAGCTCTAACCTAAAGGGGACAACACAAGGTGTTATCTCTGAGGGGCCACCAAAGCCCAGATTATGCTCTTAGCAGTACAGGAAATACTCTCATTAGAAGGGTGATACCTTCGGTTAAACTCTGATTTTCTGTTCTACCATCAGGCTCTTTTAAAAACACAAACATCCCTTGGAGGAAAAGCCGGTGGATGACTAACAGCTAAGAGTAAAGAATTCACTCATTTCTTTGTTCCTTCCCTTCAGAGATGAGGACTAGAGGGCACCCCAGATAGGAAACAGAGATACAGAAATTAAGGTTGTTAGAAGGGTTGGGAGGAGAATGAACACAAACTGGTCCCATTCCCAGTTCTGCCCTGGCCACTAACCCCATGCCTGCCTAAGACCAAGAAGACAAAGAAGACTGAATATACCCAGTAGACAACTTGCAAAGCAGAAGTGAGAGTTTCAAATGCTTAGGGTTCCTTATCTTCAGTGATGCAAAATTTTTTAAATGATTTAAAATCCTCAGAACTGTTTTGATTTAGATTTCCATCTCTACTTCTCTAAACAGATTCTGCCTCTAAAGGCCAGGAACCAAAAAAAAAAAATGACTTCCATGAAGATATGATTTCTTTTGATGTGCTTCCAAGCTGTGGGTGAAAATTTTGGTGGCACTCTTATCCCAGAGATAGCCAGTCTTCTCATCTAAGGTAAAAGCTGAAATCAATTCTATAAATGAAATTATAAAAGGCTCACATCCATAAATACAGTATCTCTGAGACTGAGCAAACATAGCAGTGATAGCTGAAGTCAGTTGGCCTATAGCCCAAGGATGGTAAGCTGGTAGCCTTGGGACTGAATCTAGCTCATGTAGGTTGTTTGTCTGTTTGTTTAAGTTTTTCAACTGAACTTCAGTGCCTTTAGATGAGACCTGTTGTTTCTAAATTTACCACAGGTCTCACGACCTGAGACTGTTCACATAGGGCACTATTTACACATTCATATTACTTGCCTGGTTCCTGTGGACATTTGAGTTTGGGACCATTGACTTATATAGACTAACATTAAAAACAAATAATCGACCTCTTGCTTATGTGGAGTTCTGGTGCTAACTGTTTCAGAGCAGAGCACTGGAAGGTTATTGAGCAACAGGATCACTAAAAATCAATAAACCACAACAGTGTGCAACACCACCGTAATCAGCTTAAAAAAGAAAAAAAAAAAGCAGGAGACCAAAAACACCAGTGAAGCTCACCAGCCCTGAATAAAATGTGTCTACAGCTTTGAAACCACCTTACAACAGAAGTACCTGCCAGGAGTCACTGAGTTTCCTTCATGTGCACCACTTCTACAGTACCCCGACATCTGGATGTCCCAGAACACAAGTCTGGCAGCCAATATCCAATTCTGGCTTGGCAAAGGAAACGATCCCTCTATTCGGTGAACTGAGGCCATAAATGCACTATCTGTGGTATTCAACTAAAAATACTCAACTTGGAGCAATTCAAACCACCACTCAGCCAGTCCAGCCACTTGGTGGCTATTTAAGACATCTGCAGCACATACCACAGAATGTGTGCCATCACTTGTCTGTTCATATGTCCGGATATGGAGGACCAAAGTCCACACTCCTACCCCCACGTCAGCTCTCCATGACATTTCCTGCCACACCCTGCCCAGAACCCAAGAATCAGAAAGCTAATGCTCAAAGGAAGGTTTTGAGGTTGTCTTATTCAATCTCCCCGTTCCTCAAACTTGTTCACAAATGAGAAAATAGCCCCAGCAAGTTCATATGATGAGTACCTTAAGAGGAACTATTAATAGAATTAAATCTCCAGGACCTCCATGGTGGCCTCAGGAGCTCAGGGCTCCTTTCTGCAACCAGCCTCCTGGGAGCAGGGCATGCCTTTGGGCACAGTGGTCCTCTGCAGCCTAGCTCAATGTTCCTGAATCGAATTTCTATGACCCACATGGGCAGTCTAGCTCACTCAAGTTCCTGTTAGGGTTTTGGTAATAAAGGGTTCCTCTGCTCTGGCTTGTATTTCCATATATTTCATGTGCTGGGGAAGACTGGCTGGCTACGGACAATGCTCTGGAGTTTGGAATCCTATACTCCAGCCACAGATTTCATCTAAAACGGCTACCTCTTCTGCTCCAACTGACTTACCACAAGGTGGTATTTTCTTGTGTCACTGTGACTTTCGTTTTCACCAGCCTTCTGAATGTTGCCCCAGCCCCTTCCCCTGCTCTAGACAGCCATCCTCCTGGAGGACTCATCTAGAGAAAACTAAATGAAACTCTCTATGACTGATTGCCCCATTTCATTTACTTGTGTGTAGCTTCCAAAGCTTTACATTATCCACAGCCCATTTATTTCCATTAAAATAGATAAAATAATTAATCAAATATGGTGATTAAGGTCACAGCTATGAAATGTTAAGGCCATTCTTTGCAGAAACATATGGCCTTATTAAACCGTTTTTAAACAAAAATTATATTGGACTTCAGTGTTTTATCAGAGCATATAATTACCATAGATTGAAGAGCTGTCTATAATTAATTTTCTCCACTTCTTATTCTCATTGTTCAACTTACCAGACCTACTAGTACCCTGGTGATGCTTTATCGACCTCTGAGAATCCCTTTGTGATCTGTAGTGCTACTATGGTTCACAAAATCTGTGTTCTTGCTCTCTCTGATAGCATCTGACATTGGTCATCGGGGTTGGCAATCCCATACACAGGGCCCCATTTACTACATACCATAGCCAGTCACCAAATTAGAGAAACTCAGTAAAAAACAAAACAAAACAAACAAACAAAAAAAACACCGTAAGAGGAGACCTGTGTAGTAGACATCATGGCTGACCCAACATCATGTCCATTTCTCTCTCCCTGGGTAGCAATCCTGACCATTTTAAATAAATCACAGAAATCCCATACCCCCTTGCCATAGAGTGACGGGTTTAGGCAACCCAAGCCTAAGCCAATCATCACAGCAGATGCCATAGTCAATAAACTGGTCATTGAGACATCAGAAATTTGTTGGGGCTTCTGGAAAAAGTCGCTTGCTTCTCTGACACGACCACAAGAAGCCAGTTCTCTCTCTCCTTCTGGGCAGTGTATGGTGGATATGAAGTCTAGAATTGCTGTAGAATTTTATCAACATCAGAGAAGGCAATTCAGGATGAAGCTCAATCAGAGAAGGCAGAAAAATGGGGCCTTTTGTTTTAAGAGACAGGGTCTTGCTCTATTGTCCAGGCTGAAGTGCAGTGGCACAATCATAGCTCAGTGCAGCCTCAAATTCCTGGGCTCGAGACATCCTCCTGCCTAAGCTTCTTGAGTAGCTGAGACTACAGGTACACACCACCATGCCAGGCTAATTCTTTTTTATTTTTTGTAGATAGAGAGTCTCAGTCTCACGATGTTGCCCAAGCTAGAAAATAGGTTCTTGACTTCACTGAACTGCTAAATCAAAACTTTGTTCCAGTTATGTGAGCCAACAAAAAAATACCTTTCGTATGAACAAGTCTAACCTGGGGTTTCTCTTTCTTGTACAGTAAAAGCCACAATGGATGTAATATCCTGGACAGCTAAGGAGGAATAGTGCATGAAAATTTCTAATCTTGCTGCTGGCTTTACAACATTCCCAACACCTGAAGGACAGTGGGTGAAGGAGCCCAAGGATGCACAGCTGATCAATGCTTTTGCCCATTTCCTCAAGCCTGCTGTCCAACAAAGGCCAGAGGATAGCCCGAAAGCCTCCTCTCCAGCAGGGCCATGTCTGGCCTGTCCGGTGACAGTGATAACAGAGAGCAGAGTCCCAAGGCTGGGGAAAAGTGGGTGGACACTAAGACACCACAGAGGCACAGATGGGGTAGGGGGTCTGTAAGGCAGGAACTGAGTCCCTGACTCACAGCTTGGTGCTGCCCCACCCTCCCTGATGGCACTTCCTGATACACCCCATGTGAGAATATCTTTGTCATATTGGGGGTGGCTGCCTGCCCGACAGGAGCAAAAAGGACAAGACTTGTAGGGTGGGACAAGGTGCTGAGAAGGTGTGTGTATGTCAAAGCTCCAGATTCCAATCTGGAATAAGGAGCCAGGAATGAGGTCAGATTTGCTCCGGGATCTCTCCCAGGAGCTGAAGGTGTGGTGAGGAGCTCAGGGGCACATGTGGTGAAGGGGAAGAACATTATTCAGCAGTTAGCAGGAGAGGGGCAAATCAGTGGAAAGCCCTGGCCTATTAAGGTCTGGCCAAATTTTTGTCTTAGAATACGCTCAAAGTCCACTTGCGGCTCCACAGACAGCAAATCGCATTTCTGCACTTCCACTCGGCAGTCTTACAGCTGAGATGCTGAATTCCAACACAAAGACTTTCTGGAAGCTGGGGAAATCAGTTAGGGTGTTAATGAGGCTTTTTTTGTGGCAACTTTGAGCGCTCTCCTTCTCCATCTCCCACATGCAGCAAATGCTGTAATGCTCCGGTTTAGATGGTAAACAGGAACTGCAGAAATGCTTCTTGTCAAGCTTTCTTATGGCCTACTGCTCATGGCAGTCCCCCATTCATATCTGCATTTCTGCATGTGCTTTGTTGTCCTATTAGCTTTGACATTTTTTATTTTTATTTTTTTTCTGGCTGCTGACTCCCAAGCACATGACCCTGAGTTTTGATAACGAAATTACCTCCAGCAAGCACTCATTCTTAGCTTCTCATCAAATCCAGCTCAGATAGCTCCCCGAGGAGCACCACTCTCCTAAAAATAGAAACCAAAAGACCTCTGTGGTCTTTTATGCCCTCAGGTTCTAGTGACAGACAATTTTACTAACCCTAATGGCTCAAGCTAGTGGGATATCAAGCTCATTTATAGACAACATATACAGATAAACATGAAATCACTTTGGTTGGCAAAAAAGAAACAGTGCTATACAAACAAATGTGAGTGCAAGATACGATGATCAGGTAAATCTCATATAGTCTAGAATGGGAGCTCTGCTATAAGAGGAAGGGTAAGAATGAGACAAGAGAATTCAGGATGAGTTCTCTCCACAAGCAAATTATTTCATGTCACTCTGTCCACTGGATACAGGCTAGGCGACGATTAAACAAGAGGAGACAATGCAGATGACAACACAAAGTCATTTTCTTCTATACTTAGCACTGGTCTGACCTTCATCATAAAGTGATATTAGAGGATTTGGCCTGTGTCCAGAGGACAGCGGTCATAAGATCTAAAGGAGATAGAAGGGGGAAAAAGGGCTTGAGCTTGTTCAAAGTAAAACAAGAAGACAATGAGTATTGGGCCAAAATGGTCCAGGTTAAGCTGTATTTGGTGGCGCGTTCACATTCTCTCCTCAACTACTAATTCTGTTTTCAAATTAATTTTAAATAACTTTTAATATTCAGTCTTACTAACTTTCAGGGTGAGGGGGTAATACTGAGAATGGTGACCAAACTTCTTAGGACTGTAGAAATTTTATTTTATGTTTATTATATCCAAATAGCTTAAAAATGAATGCAAATAAGAAATACAGGAGGTCTTATGAGACTGCACAGCTAATGGACACTGGGAAAATCTGAAGGATTTATCTCCATAGCAAAACAAAGGAAGGCAATATTTGGCAGAGTATTCCTCCGAAATAAGAGGTCTGAGCCTTTCTGTGTTTGCTATGAGGCCTCTATAGGTAGATAGGGACACAGCAGGGGAACAACTAAGATGAACCATGTTGAAATACAGCTGGGCTGGAGGGGCCCACAGCACTTTACTTCCTCTCAGACCACTGCACTTGGAAGTCTGCACCTGCACGTGGCTATGTATCCCCAGGGCAGGCAGGGTGGCCGGAAGAGTGCCAGAGGCAGGAGGCAGGTTTTTATCCCAGCTCTCGCATCATGAGGCTGGATGATCACGGATACCTGCCTTGATTTCTTTGGCCTACGTTGCATTTGTAAATGAGAAGACTGGACTAAATCAAATGGTTTCTCATCTCATGCCCAGTGCAAGTCAAATTCATTACAACTGTCCACAAGGCCCCAATATCTAGCCCCTCACCACCTCTCTGACTCATCTCTCTCCCTCCCTTAAGCTTCTGTACTGTTTCTGGAACACATCAGGCCCATTCTCACCTCAGGGCCTTTGCGGTCGCTTGTCCTCTGTCTGGAAAGTTCTTCCCCCAAGATATTCACATCTGGCTTCCTCACACTTCTCAGGTGAATCTCATATCAATCACATTCTCAGTGAGGATTCATTCACAATTGCAACCACAATTACCTGCCTCTACCCCCTCACCCACTGCAACAACCCCTATTTCCCTCTTCAGCTTGAAAATACTTTTTTCTACTTAGCACTTGGTTCTCCACTTACTATATATTTTACTTATTTATTTTGTTGATGTTTATTGCCCCCACCTAGAATATCAGCTCTCCAAGAGCAGAGATTTCTATCTGCTTTGTTCACTGCCTTAGTACCTGGAAGGTGCCTGGGACATAATTCAAGAAGTATTTGCTGAATAGATACGTCCATGGATGACCAGAAGGGAGGGCAGAAGGATTACAGACCCTTACAGTGTCTTCAGTCTGGGGTCTGTGAACTGTGGTGCTTATGGTCAGAGGGCTCTCTCTGCCACTGGGATGGACTCTGTAACCACATGACAAAAACAAGCCTGCCCAGGTGAAACATAAAGGGCCCAGAGCCAGATGCGGTATGCTTCCACTCCACTGCAGAACCTCCCAAGCACCGCTTCCTGCTCGCTCCATGCCTTAAGCTGATGGACATGTACACCCAGCACTCTCAGCAGTCACACCCTGGACTCCAGACATTGTCTATGAGAAATTCCTTATATTAGCATTCAGCTCCACATTTCCAGAAACTAAATTAATGTCATCTGGGGAGAGCATAGTTACACCCACCTCCTCTCTCTCATTCTTTATTTAAAATCCCTAGGTAAAAGAGAAGTAAGTTTCCTTATTGCCAAAATATCACACTAGAGTTTATCCTGAAGTGGGAAAAGGTGGTGATGCTCCCACAGGCAATTCAGCCAGTTCCACTAGATGGCAACATGGTCAGGATGTGCTGATATCCAAGAGTGAAATTTACCAGGAACAGAATAGACAAGCTCCTACATACCACTCTGTCGCTATGGTTCTCAGCTCGGCGTGCACAACCTTGCCTCCCCTTCACTTCTAGCCTGGCTATTTTCAACCACTAATTTACAGTTGGTTCTCAAATGGTTCATGCTTACCCTTGAATGCTTATGACTTAATCACTCCAGCCTTGGAAGCTTTATGTACACGTCTTTCTGCAAAAGTATGCTACCTACCCTCCCTTTGGAACTCTACCCAAAACTCAGTTCTTCCACAAAACCCTCCCAAGCAAAGCTGGCTCTGATCTCAACTGTATATATGCAATGACATACAGTCACATAACCTTTTTTTTTTTTTTTGAGACAGAATCTCACTCTGTCGCCAGGCTGGAGTGCAGTGGCACGATTCTCAGCTCACTGAAATCTTCGCCTCCTGGGTTCAAGCGACTGTCCTGCCTCAGACTCTCGAGTATACACACACACACACACACACACACAGAGACACACACACACACGACAGGATCACATGCACAGCTCTAGGCATCTAGTAGACGAACGTACATTTACTATAAATGATATGCAGGTGACCACATTCCATACAAGAGAAGTCAGGACTCTATGAAATAATATTTATTGGCTGCCAAGGGTTCAATAATGGACCAAAAGACTAGATATACCAACACCCACCTATGTCTTCCAAGTTCTAGTTTTTTCCTAGTATTAAACTTAAGCTCCAAAAAATCTGTTGAGCAGACCAATTTTAAGTAAACCTAAGCAAATATTATACATTAACTTGAACAAAAGTGTATATATACCAATATAACTTTAAGGGCTATTTAAAACACT
Source organism: Rhinopithecus bieti (assembly GCF_001698545.2). Taxonomy (NCBI): domain Eukaryota; kingdom Metazoa; phylum Chordata; class Mammalia; order Primates; family Cercopithecidae; genus Rhinopithecus; species Rhinopithecus bieti. The sequence continues at coordinate 378,795 of NW_016805421.1, forward strand.
CTATTCCAATCCTTGATAACTTTTCAATTTACTTTAAAATAAAATTAAGTCTACTTGTGAAATACTAAGTATGGCTAAAACAAACCTAGGGTGTTATTTTAAAAGTACAAATGCTTTATATGTAAGGTAAGTTTTTTTTTTTGGTTGTTAGAGAAAATGGCAACAGCAATATTCAAACAATTATCCAATGAGATAATAGAAATAAACACCCTTGTGTTTACGGGTTGCCCCACGGTGTTACCACTGCTGCCAGACCACTGGGAACCAGAGGTGTCCTACAGTTAATAAATGCATGGAAAATGTAAAAGAGAAACTCTGGGTGAAAAAGCCATCCAATCTTTTCAGAGTCCCATCTCTGAAACATTTCAAACCTTTATCTTTTACAAATGAAACTGCTACATGCAAACTTCAAATGCCATTTTTCTACCCACAGTACTCATACCTCCCTCAGCTTAACACAGGCTCCTCAAACCCAGAGCCACAGCAAAACAAAACAGTGATTTGTTGAACACAGTAGCTCTAAAGCCACGACCAAACATTATTTCCTTGAAGAAAGCAATTACCATGTTAGTCATCTGAACATTTTATCAGATTTCAACAAAGACATTACATCTAAACATATTCTGAGGGCCGTTTTAACTCACCTAGTTTCAGCATTTTCTCCCCGTATACAATCAGAAGGACAACTTCACAGTATCTTGGTAGTCATACAGACTTGAGGAATGCACGCAACCACCCTGTTGACGTGTACACTATGGCACCTGCATCACCTTCAGGGAGACTCAGTCCTTCTCAAGAATAATTCAAAATAATGTATACTATCCTTTTGAAAAATGTACCATAAGTTTACTACATAAACGCACAGAAGGCACTGGTCAACAGTCACTTTGAAAGTTGTCTTGCTTGTTATTCTGGGAGCCAGGTTTCGTCACTTGTAGTGGAATGCACTATGTAGCCTTTAATTGTGAGTCCAGAGAGGTCTCCACATTCACAACAGGGATGGACTGGTTGCTGCCTGCACTTGCTCCCTGTAAACTACAACTACCTAGAAATGCAAGATTACCTGTGACAAGCAAACAGGAGTATATTCAAAATCAAGCAGAAACAGGAAGTCTAACGTTTCAACATGCTAGAAAAAAGAAACAGATACTTAGACCAAAAAAAAAAAAAAAAAAAAAAAAAAACTAAAAAAAATAGGGAGAGGCCCCATTCGCAGATGCCTGAAAAAAAGAAAATTAAAAAAACACCTCATTCCTACCTGTATAAACATGAACGTCTATTAATAATACGTATTGCTCAGAGGTGTTTCTGTTCTCAGGAGAACTAGAGAACACAGTTTGGACAACACTGCTACTTAAAATCATTAGTTTTTTGCTTTGGAAGACTATATGAGGTTTTCATAATGAATGTAAGTGTGAGTGTATCCAGGCATACACAATACACACATACACATACATGCATATATACAATCTAATCGTTTCTTTAGCAGCCTGTTTATTTACCTGGGCATTTGGCAGTCACTGCCACCCACAAATCTTTCCTTATCCACTCCCCCAAGTAAGATTCAGCCAGTCCTATGAGATCCACCTCAAGTGCACCACTTCTAAGAAGGCTTTTCCTGGGTGACCCCAATTAGGTATGTATGATCTCAACCTCTTCCTTTAGCCCCTACTGCACCTTGGTTGACCTTTCTTGGTAAACACTTTTGGTATCTATCACAGCTGTCCTTATATTATCTTTGGTTGTTTATCTATCTTACTCTCCCTATATGGTAAGCTTCTTGATTTTATTTTTATACTCTGTAACAATAACACTCTGCCTTGAATATACCAGGCACCTGGCAAAAACAGTGGAAGACAGACAAACTCTCCAAGGCCTGGTTCACAGTCTCTTGATGCCACTTTCTGGTTGTGTAGATGTGCAAGTTATTTAACACTCCTGGCCAATCAATTTTGCACTTCTTAAGATGAGAATAACATCATCAAATTCACAGAATTGCTATTAAGATTTAAAGAGAACCATGTGAAGCAAATAACATATTGCCTGATGCACATAGAGTTCTCAAGCAGTAATGAGCATTATTACTGACCTAAATTAAAATCAAATGCCCAATACTAATTTGGGAAGGAGGCCAAAAGAGATACCAAATCAACATCAGTTTACAAACATATCTCTACATTTCTTATTTTCTTTGGCCTACATTATCATGTGACTAACTCAGAGCGATATGACACTTATACCTTAGAAACCATATTTTTGTGTTCTTTTGGGTTTTCTCCCCAAATTCTGACTGGTCTTTCATGCCATGTAAACTTCATCAGGGACTAAGAGTCAAAGAAGATGTCAAGCGAAAGCTCTTCCTGGAAGTGCAGGACTCTAAATCACAAGGACTTCCCAGGCCGTGACTCACTGGCAATTCCAAGGGTAAGTTACAAAGAGCAGAAATACTGCATCTAAACAGAGAAACAGGCCTCTCACATTTCCCTAAAATGTGACCTCAGTCATGGCCGCATGGCTAGGTGGTCACCAGAAACCACTCTTTCCAGTTCTGCTGGGGGAGGATGGGGCAGTGCAGTGAGGCTGCAGGAAGAGAAGGCTGGAGGAAGAATCCTGCAGTCCTACGTGAAAACAACTGCCATCCTTACACATGCTCCAGGCCCAGTTGGGGAGGCACCAGCAAGGCAAGGGCAGAGGAGGCTGCACATGGTAGCCTCATGTATCCAGTGGGCACCTCTACACCCAGCAGGAAACTCCTGGTTTTGGAGAGAGCTCTCCAAAAACAGGAGAACAAAAAGCAAAGCATCTGCACAGGCATTTCCCTAAGACATCCTCTTCTCTCACTTGAGACTAGAGTGCCCAGGATGTCCCCCGATCTATTCAAAGTGTGCTGTTTAAACCAGTCCCAGCAGTTAGCATCCTGCTTATCCTACTATATTTGGGAAGAAAGAAGAGTCATAGACATAGGCTATAGAGCAGGGAGATTCTCAAGTAAGTATTTGTGAAGCAGTCAAACCTTACAGAATAGCCTTATGTTAAAAAAAAAAAAAAAAAAAGCTAATATCTCTTTGTAGATATGACTATGCACAGCACTTCCATGCTTCCATAGGACTTGTGAATTAAGACACTCTAGGTAGGTTCAGGGATCCACATTGTGATGGTCGCCCAATGTGAATGCATCACCCATGCTTCAAGGCAAGGAGGAGAGAGCAGGCAGCCAGAACTTCCAGCCCTAGGAGCCCTGCCTGGTGGCCTAGTGGCTGAAGAATCTGTCCAGACCCAGCTTTGTGAAAGCAATTTGTGCTCAGGAATATAGGTGGCTCTTGGCCTTTTTCTTGGTGAGCACAGCTCTGCAGCAGAAGCGCAGGGCTAATCTGTACCCCAACCCCTAACCCCCAGCCCCTGAGAGTGCAACTGCCACTGCCAGTCATGGAGGCACTCTGGAGTGTCACAATAACAGCAAATAAGCTGTCATTAGGGAAGTCTGTGGCCATCTTATCTGGTACTTCTCTATCTCTCTACAAACACATGATGGCGGCCATGAGAAAATCAGATCCTTCTCTTCCGCGTGTGTGTGCTCCACATTATCTCGGCATCTCAGAGCAAGAGAGTATCATTTACATCATTTCACTCTCTCCACACCCAGCGAAAGTGGGTGGCAATCCCAGTTTCCAAAGTGAGTGTCAGAGCAGAAAGGTTAAGCAGCATATTCAACAGGACCCTGCACAATAGGGCAGGGCTGAGAGGAGAGGCATGAGGCCTAACCCCTACCCTCCCAGAACAATCTCTAGACACACATGCTCTCGCTGGCCTAGTTTCATCCACTGCTTGTCACATACCCCAAGAAAAATGTTTCCTTTATAGTTACCCACATCCTTATCAGCAGCACATTCAACAAATCATCAAAAGAGTGATGACATTTGTGTCTGTAAAAAAAAAAAAAAAGATACTTTCATTTGTTTATTTCATCTAATTCTACAGCCTCAGACAGAACTGAAAATGTCTACAAAACACCTTGGCCTTTATGCTTTGGCATTCCCAGGACATTCCCTAATCCCTAGTGCTTAATGCCATGGCTGCCAAGATTAACTTCATTTTCTTTCTGTTCAACCTTTCTCTCTTCCCATCAGTCCTCTCTGTACCCTCCTCCATATGCTGAATCCCACCCATGCTAACTCTTTCAAGGGCCTCCCTAAACCATGGTGCTAATCAGAGCTTCCCCCTCCTCTATTTAACTTACTCTTCTTTGTCTCTCTCCTCTTCTTCAAAGAGGAAAGAGTCATTGGTGAAGCAGGGAGGAAGGCAGGCTGAGAAGGAATTATTCCAGGAGACTCGGTGACTGAGATAAACAATATGCTCAGAAGCATTTTCCAGATGTTCTAACAGAGACAGCGGATGCTCAGACTCACTTCTCACATAAAGGAGGAGGCCTTGCATGGCACAGGATTTCCCCAACCTTGTCTAGACATGGCCTTGCATGGTCCATGTCTAGACAAGGCTGGGGAAATCCTGCTGCTAAGCACCTGGAGATGTCCACAGTGTGCATGGTGCTCTCACTGTGATCCGCTCAGTCCTCGCCAAAACCCTGGGAGGTGGGCATCATTATCCTTGGATTACAGATGTGGAAAGCCAGCTCCATAAAGTTAACGTATCTGTTCAGCAGAATGCTGGGATATGAGCCTATGTCTGCTGGCTTTTTTCTCTTCATATCATATCGCAAAAGCATCCATGATTCCACCAGACAGAAAGCACAAAAAGTAAACTGTATGGAAAATAGGAAGAACACCTTTCTATTTAATAGAAAGTCAAAAGACCTCCTAAGGCCAGGTAGAGTGATGAGTTAAGCAGTGTGAACAGCTGCTGCTGAGGGCCAGCACTGGGGCAGAGACTGCTCAGGTCTGTCACCACCACAGCTGCCATTCAGGCTGCCCACCCAAATGGGCTGCACAAAAGGTAAGTGTGGGAAGGTAGGCCTTTCTATCATGTAGTACTTGTTTCTATGTTTTAAGTATAAATTGTGTAAAAATGTTATTGTTAGAAGCAAAAAAAGAAGACTGTCTTCTAATATCTCTTAGAATCAGATAACTTGGGTGTTGGTAAGACCGCTGATACCATCTAACCTCATTTCACAAGTGAAGAAAACAAGGCCATCCAAGGAGGCTGAAAGGCTTGCCCAGAATCCCACCACTAGCCGTGAGCAGCACAGCTGTGGCACTCACTGGGTCCTAAGCCTGCAGAATGAGCATCTACGTCTCTCTTCCTATGATTCATGCTCAAGTCTCTCTTCACACTTGCACCACCAATGAAAACACTAAATCAGCATTTAGAAAGCAAAGAAACACTGAGTGCTGGCTGCAATAAACACGCTGGCACTTGAATGTGGTTTATTCTCTACTGAACTGAATATAAACAGAGTCCTGACATTTTATAGCATTCTTCCATTGCAAAACCTCATGTAAAACTGAACATGATCCCTAGTAATAAAATACTAAACTAATTAAACTCTCAATTTGCCAAGAAAAACTATCCAATTGCAAGGTATATTTCTCTGTAAATTTCTAGAAATTCTGGTTAATAAGGCAACATATGATATTTCCCAAGTTAAATTTCTCATCCTCCCTCCATCACCAACCTGTTATTTTTTTCTCTCTGTTTTAATCTCTCTGGCTCCCTTCACAATCTTGTCACTCAGTCATCATGGATTCCTCCCTTGGTTTGGGTGGTCACTTACTCACCAAGTTCTGCTGGCTTCTCATCTGTGCCTCTCCCATTTTCACTTCCATTTGCATTCTGTTAAACCTTCTTTTGTTTTTAAGGTAGCAGAAGGTGGTTTCTTGAAAAGACAGCATTCCAGAGAATGCTAGCCAAGCACTTCTAATCTCCACTCCCTCTCTAGAGGACAGAGAGCTTTCTCATTATGTAGTTTTACTCATGTGGGTATTTTCACACCACATTTTGTTTTGAAAATAAGTTTCAAAACTTTTCCAGGCTGGACGCAGTGGCTCATGCCTATAATCCCAGCACTTTGGGAGGCCAAGTTGTCTGTTGGAAGCAAGGGCAAAGGTCGAGGGTCAGAACTGCAGCGGGTGGCAAAGATGAGAAAGAGCTTTTCCACTCCATATATTTACATTCTGACTTTTGAACAATGTAAGTATACTGTAGTTTTAGATTATATTTTAAAATGTTTAGAAACTGCTCAGGTTCTTCCCTGGAAGCTATTTCAAGCCCAGCTGGGTTGATCTTCCTTATGGTCTGTTTCTTCCCTGCAGGGAGACCTGTTCCCTTTCTTTTCTTTCATCTTACTTCACTTAGCCAGACATTAATATATCTTCTCATACTTTCAAGAAGAAGTTTCTTTTCTTAAGCTCATGTATTATAATGTAACAGCTTAGAGTTGGACATATATGAGTTCAAGTTAATCTCTGCCACTTACTGTATGACCTTGAGATAGTAACTTAATTTCTCTGGGCCTCAGTCACTTCATTTGTAAAATGAGTATAATAATAACCTCCTTCCTAGGGTTGCTGTAAAGCTTAAGTAAGATAACACGGCTGGGCATGGTGGCTCACGCCTGTAATCCCAGCACTTTGGGAGGCTGAGGTGGGTGGATCACCTGAGGCAAGGAGTTCGAGACCAGCCTGGCCAACATGGTGAAACCCCGTCTCCACTAAAAATACAAAAATTAGCCAGTTGTGGTAGTGGGCACCTGTGGTCACAGCTACTTGGGAGGCTAAGGCGGGAGAATCGCTTGAGCCCAGGAGGCAGAGGTTGCAGTGAGCAGAGATCATGCCACTGCACTCCAGCCTGGGCAACAGAGTGAGACTCTGTCCCAAAAAACAAACAAAAACAAAAACAAAACAAAAAAACCTTTTTCAATTTAGACAGCAATCAGAATTATAACATGTCTTGAGTACTTTCCCTTTGATTTTTTTTCCCTAAGAAAAGCACACATCATTTTTGAATGTTTGTGGGGGAAATATGATACGTCACCCAGTTCTGGGCCTCTTCCCATTTGTACCCTGAGCCCACATGTTCATGTACTCCACAGTAAACACCCATCCGCCCCCATCTGCCTCAGGCTAACAACATGAACAAATTTACTCAACGACAAGGCTGGCGGCAAATCATTCCCAATGGGGGCCTGGGAACAGACATTTCCAGGAAACAACATCTCGTCAGACATTTCCAGGAAACAACATTTCCAGGAGGGAAAGGAGTTGGAGCCTCATTTCCCCTTTCCACAAATGCAGTCCTCTTCTTACAAATGAGGAAGAGGCCATGGGAGCCCGAGCCCCCATCCTGTGGTATATACTTCTGTCTCCTCTTTTCTATCTTCTTGTTACCCAAGCCCCTTCAGGACAAAGGAGGGCACATGGGCTGGTTTAATCTGGAAGAGGCTCACTAATTCAGTAAAGGGATGGGTCAAAACTAAATTCATAAGTGTTCTTACTTCCAAACAGCTCTTCTAGGGCTCCATATCTCATCTTCCCATCAGTCATTCAAACTAAAACTCTCCGGTTCAGTGTCATTGTGGGTCCCACTCTCCCTCTTCCTCACCTCCAAAACACTCCTCTGCCTTCTCCTCATCTCCAGCCCCATCACCCCAACCTCCTTCAGGCTCATCCTCTGGCCTGAACTTCCTGTGCCTCTTACTTAGTTGTCCTCATGCTTCCCAAAGCACAGCCTGATCACCCTTAACATTGCCATGTGTACCTAGAATTAAGTTTAAAAAGCACTTCCATATCCTCACTCACCATGTCACCCTCTGATGAGGAACATGCAATGCTTCCCTGCTGCTCAGGGGTCCGAGTCCATGAGTCAACATAGGATTTAAAGCAATCCCCAGTCCTGCCCCCACCGTTTTGCCTCTGGGCCTCTGCTCATCCACTTTCCTCAGCCCCTTGGTTTCCTTCCATCATCACCAGCTGCAAAACACTGCCAGTCTCCCAAGGCTCAGCTCAGACGAAGCCTTTCGTGACACTGTAGCCAGTCACTGGTTCCCACTTCTGCATTTCCGTGATATTTGGACACTTACAGCATTTCCCACATTTTGCTCCAAGAGACAGCCATGTTTGGCTCCAAGAGGTAACTATCACTATACACACCTCATCAGCCCTACCCTATTACACCACACATTCCTAGACGACAGGGAGATTTCTTCATTCATTCAGCATGAATGAATCCACCTGCATTTACCCAGTACCTACTGAATGGCAGGCACTGACTTAGATGCTGGGGACATGGGAAATGAAATATAAGGGGTTGCCTGTCTTACAAAACTGACATTCAGTGGGAAAAAGTGGCAGCAGACCAGTAAGCATATACATAAATAAAGGACAGATGATGAAAGGTGCTAGGGCAAAAATAAACAGGGGGTTCTGATGGAGACCACTCTAGCAGAAGTGGCATCGGAGGTATATGCTGAAAGCCACAGGAATAATGGTCTGGGCAGTAGAAAGAGCAAGTGCTACAGCCCAAGACGGGACAAGCCAGGCATGCTTCAGGGGAAGGAGGGGATAGGGGCTGGTGCGGCTACAGTGATGGAAGCAAGGGGAGGAAAGGTGCAGGAAGCAGCTGAGAGTTAGGCAAAGGCCAGAATATGTAGACCATACAAGACATGGTAACGAGTTTATATTATATGGCGGGAATGTAAAACAGGACAAACGTCTGCAAGGCAAAGTGACAATAAAGATCAAAAACCTGAAAACTTCACAGGCCCTTTGAACCAGTTACAGGAATATATCCCATGAAAGAGACAGAAGTGTGGACAAGTGCAAGGAAGCCGCACGGGGTTATGACAATGACCCTGTATGAAAACTTTTAGAGCCTAAGTATCCACATGAGGACTGGGTAAGTAAATTATGGCACATCCATATAATGGCATGTAATGCAGTCTTTTTTTTTTTTTTTTTTTTAAAGAGACAGGGTCTTGCTATGTTGGCCAGGTTGGTCTTGAACCGTTGGCCTCAAGCAATCCTCCTGCTTCAGGCCCCCAAAGGGCTAGGACTACAGGTGTGAGCCACTGCACCTGGCCAGTAATGCAATCTTTAAAACCGATCTTGCAGAGTATTAATAACATGAGAACTCTTCACAAAGGCTAAAAAATAATATATAAAAGCAAAGAAATTATATTAAACCATAAAACCATATATAATTTTTATTTTTATTTATTATTATTATTATTTTTTG